>NW_027641435.1:2500-18997 GCF_949987615.1 Pollachius pollachius
ATGACATCTTGTGTTTGATGTTATTACCATAACATTGTTTAGATCGTTGTCACTCCCATCACAGTTTGTACTTCACTTCCATCGCAGATCGTATCCGAAGTCATTCCCACGCTGCAGTTTGTATCGACTGTCTTTTCCAAGCTCTGACATTCTCTGAGACTGAACGATGTGAGCGAGTGAAAGGGCCGGAATGAAGAGAGAGAAAATGAGTACATAAGCCTCGCACACACACACACACACACACACACACACACACACACACACACACACACACACACACACACACACACACACACACACACACACACACACACACACACACGGTGATGGTTGGTTGGTTGAGTTGTCTTTCATCTTGTTTCCGACTCCATTCTCTTTGACAGATGTTCCGC
Source organism: Pollachius pollachius (assembly GCF_949987615.1). Classification (NCBI taxonomy): domain Eukaryota; kingdom Metazoa; phylum Chordata; class Actinopteri; order Gadiformes; family Gadidae; genus Pollachius; species Pollachius pollachius. The sequence goes on from NW_027641435.1 coordinate 2,893, forward strand.
AAAATAATAACTTTCACATCACTTACCTCCCCGAAGAGCATATGGACGAAAATGATACGATTCACAGATTGCTTGTTAAAGAACCAAAAAAGTTCTATATTGATATCCAAACAGGAGGAGAGCAGTGAGTGAGGGAGGACGGTTAGGCTAGTCTAGCTTTCCTACCATTCTGCAGAGCCAGCTCTATATTTTATGTTGTGTGGGTGGATGTTTAAATAGTCTGTATGAAGTGACATTTCATCACCTTGTTTCGCTACACGTCCTTTCGGCAAACGCTTTGATCCCGAGCGACAAACAGTTACAGCCACTTACTCAGGAAGGAAGGCCTTCAGGCAGACGATGAGGTTTTAACCTGAAACCGATTCAACTCTGCATCAAACGCCCTAACAGTTCCACTATCTGTCCCTTATGTAAATGGTAAAATGACTGCATCTATACAGCGCTTTTCTAACCAGAGGCCACTCAAAGCACTTGTCGCCTTACATTCACCCATTCACACACCGACGGCGGTGTCGACCACGCAGGGCGACAGCCAGCTCGTCGGGAGCGGTCAGGGTGAGGCGTCTCGTTCAGGGACACCTCGACACTCGGCTAGGAGGGGCCGGGGATCGAACTAGCAACCTTCGGGTCACCAGCCAACCGGCTTTAGCTCCTGAGCAACATGCCGCCTTATATCCTTTTTCTCTTCTGCTCTTGATTAGTTTTACTTCTTAATGTATTCACACAAAGTACAACTTGTGAGGACATATTAACACGGTATTCCGATAACGGCTGCATAATGCTGAAGCCGCGCGCCGTCTTAAGACAGCACAGTGCTAGTTAGTGCTCCGCCGCCTGCATTAGCACGCTGCCTGCTTTAGCTTGCCGCCCGCTGGCAGCTCGCTCAAAGTCATTCCGCAAGCGTCGAGTCGCGTTCCGTCTACTCTCTGATTTTTCTTAAGGAATATATATTTTTTTCTCTCTTGTTTTACTTGCAAATGTGTCAAATTAGAGGAGGTTAGCAGCGGGTTTGATATGTATTTATTCATCGGAATCACACACTGAAATAACTGTGTTTAGCATAATTCCATGGTTCCTGTATGGTAATCACTTTTCAATTAGATATATTTGTCTTGATTTCAAAGAGACAAATCTGCATAGTTTCCCCACCGTCTTGCCTGGCGAATATATTAAGCTGAAACTGCACTTGACACTGCGGTTGGAACCCCTTTTTGACTTCGGATGAAACAGTTTGTTTAGCTTTACTCGGTTTTCAGGCCAGGGTGAGCTTTCTCCTCTGAGCAGATGAAATTAGATTGGTTTTTGATTGATCTTGCCTTGAGCGAAGGAAGCCATCTGACGCCGTCCAATGGGAGGCCTTGACCACGCTGGAGGAAGACTCGCGGATTGAAAGGGAGTTTTAATTATTATTACAACAGAGCGGTACCTCGCGGCCTTCCCTGAGTGCTTGGAGGTTACCCTGTTAACCTTCCCAACACAACTCTTTCAATGGGGAGGCTTTTTCTGTTTGCCGTGTACACACCGTGTACGTCTTTGGTCCTTGATGTTCTGCTGGTGACGGGGGAGAGAGAGGGAGGGTGAGAGAGGGGGAGAGAGAGAGGTAATCATGTTATACTGAAAAAAGATGTGTCCACATTAAAAATAATTGCCACCATTTACATTTCATCAACAATTTGTTCTGCAGAACCAACTGATAGTATAGCTGTCCTGTTTTCCCCTCATTCTCTCCCCCTCTCTCCCTCATCCTCTAACTTTCGTCTCCTACCTTATCCTCCTCTCCTCTGCTTCCTCACCTCTCTTCCTCCTTTCCTCTCTTTCACTCCTCTCTTTCTACTTCTCTCTCCATTTCTCCTCCCCTCCTCCTCCTCTCTTTCTCCTCTGTCTCATTCTCCCTCTCATCCTCTTCATCCTCGCTTCCTCCTCTCTTCTCCTCTCCCCTCCTCTCCCCCCATCCTCTACCCCCCCCCCCCCCCCCTCTCTCTCTCTCTCTCTCTCTCTCTCTCTCTCTCTCTCTCTCTCTCTCTCTCTCTCTCTCTCTCTCTCTCTCTCTCTCTCTCTCTCTCTTTCTTCCCTCTCTCTCTGTCTCTCTCTCTCTTTCTTCCCTCTCCTCCCTCCCTCTCCTCCTTCCCCCGGGGCGTGCGAAGGCTTCGTTGTGAAGATTGAGTCGTACCCATTTAGGATTTCACACGGCATCTATTTATCCATTTAAGCTGAATTCTCCACGCCTGTCACTCGCCCCCAAACTGACTGCTGAGTAAATAGCAGATGAGTGGGCGGAGCCAAGTCTCGGAGACAGAAGTGACAGACGCAAGAGAGACAAACCAGCCGGGAAGCTTTGTGTTTTTAACCGAGTGTGAAATCGCTTTAAAGGGAAGCACGGTTCCAGAAGAGGTGGAACCAGGTCTTCTGTCACAGGACCGGGAGAACACTAGTAGACCGGTCTGCTGGTGGACCCAGAACCCCCACCCTCTCCCTCACCCCAAGCATCGGGTCGATCTTATTGGTCGATGGGAGTTTAATGCCCCGCCCACTCAGACTTTTGGAGACAGGAAGTGACCTAGGGGGAAGTACAATGTGTTTGAAGCTTTGAAGATGTTGTTGTTCGAGGTGGAGGACCTGAAGCATCTCTATGGCGCTCCTTCCCCCTTTGAAGCTATCGCTATAGCGATGGTGTTGCCATGTGATACGGTTGTATTCTGGGTGCAGCAGCTTCAGACACACTGAATGCGATCACGCAGTACAAGAAAAAGACACAATCGCACGCCAGCACACAATGTGCTCCAGCTGACTTATGATCTTAAATGTAACCAAAACCGATCTGATGTTCTCCTCTGCAACCTCCCCCACCTCGCCCTCCCTCCCTCCCTCCCTCCCTCCCTTCCTCCCTCCCTTCCTCCCTCCCTTCCTCCCTATACTCTCCTCCACCCACTCCCCCCTCCATCCTCAACCTCCTCCCTCCCTTCTCCACCTCTTCCTTAATCCCTCCTCTCCTCCTCAACCTCCTCCATCCCTCCATCCCTCTTCCTCCTCCACCAGTCCTCCTCCTCCTCCTCCACAACCTCCTCCACCTCCTCCTCCTCCTCCTCCTCCACAACCTCCTCCACCTCCTCCTCCTCCTTCACCCCTCCTCCTCCTCCTCCACAACCTCCTCCACCTCCTCCTCCTCCTCCACAACCTCCTTCACCTCCTCCTCCTCCTCCACCTCCTCCCCCTCCTCCAAACATCTGAAAGTCGTGCTCCGCTCTCGTTCTCAACCCTGCAGTGTTTATTTTCCTCTGAAGCCGAATCAATAGACATGTGAAGCGCTCCGAGGTTACACAATTATCAAATCCATCTCAGAGCGGCAGCACACACATACACACAACAACAACAACAACAACAACAACAGAAACAGAGGGCAACTTTCAGAAAGTTTACTGAACCCAAACTGTACAAAGAGGAACGGAAAAAAAAGAGAAAAGGACTTAAAACCTCAGAATCCTCATAAAGCGCTCTCCGCCTTCCCGCCACGCGCAGAGACGGCGCGCCCCCGGTTGGGCTCTGAAAGCCTGGCCTGGCGTCGCCCTGTACCCCCGTACCCCACATCTCCCCCATACGCCCCCCTAAACCACACCGCACCCCCCCTTACCCTCCTAACCCTGGCAAACCCCGACGTTAACCTTTTTACCCCCCCCCCCGTACTTCCCTATGCCCCTCCACACCCCTTACCCCGCCGTACTCAACCTTAGCCTCTTACCTCCCTCTTACCCCCTCTCCTCTCCTCTCCTCTCTCCCCCGTACCTCCTCTAACCGACCAGTACCCCCTCTTAACCTCCCCCCCCCCCGTACCCCGTGTGTTGTCTAACCCGCCTCCTGCCAGGCCGTTGTCAGTTGAAGAGGTGTGTCGGGGCTCAGGCCCGCTAGACGATCCCCGAGATCCACGGGATGGATCAGCCGCCGGGCTCCGAGCTCCGAGCGGAGGAAGCCTTTATTTCCGGGTGCTAATCCCGTCTGTGAGTCGCTGACGAGGAGGAGGGCGGCGACGCCTCAGCGACTCCTCTTCCTCTTTAATTGGATGATGAATGTCTCGGAAATGAGTCACATGTGTGGGGATGGATTAGGGCTCACACACACACACGCTCACGCTCGTAAACACACACACAAGCGCACACACGCTCGCACACACGCGCTCACTCGAACGCCAGCTCACGGACACACGCGCTCACAGACACACACAACACATACGCTCACACATACGCTCACTAACACAGACACACACACACACAGAGCCCGCTCTCCTGAAGTGGTTTGCGTGTTTCAAAGGCTTTCGGCGTGAGATTTCAGTGAGTTTAGTGGGTGCGAATCGTTCAAATACACACAATCCTAATTAGTATCGCAAATTACTCCAACGTTGTCAGAGAGAACATAAAAACATTTGTATCTCTCGCCTGATTCCTCCTTCCTCGCCGATGTGTGTTTTGAACGTAGTGTCTGCTCTTCAAACACTGATATAGAAAACAAACTAATCATCTCCAGAAGGCGTTCAAAACCTGCTGAATGAGGGGGCAGGGTCGTAGGTGTTTGGTGATTGGTTGGCTGAGCTCGCTGTCTGTCCAATGATTGGTTGGATGGACCACCTGTTTATTTGTAACGTGATGCAGTGAGAGATCGGGGGGGGAGAGAGAGAGAGAGAGAGAGAGAAAGAGAGGGGGGGGGGGAGAGAGAGAGAGGATCATGTGTTCCTTCAGGCTGAGCTGGGCTGCTCAGGCTCACCCTGACCATCTGAATCCTGGAGCTGTGACGCTCTGCCTCCCTCTCTCTCTCTCCTCAGTCTCCCTCGCCCCTCTCCTCTCTTCTCTCCCCTCTCCCTCCCCCTCTCCTCCCCTCTCTCCCAGGATCGTCCCCTTCCTCCTCCTGCCTTATCCTCCATCTCGTCACCCCTCACCGCTCACATGCCCACCCCTCCCTCACCCTTCCCTCTCACTATCTACGTGCCACCTGCTACATCTGTTTAGCTTAGCTCCTCGTATATTCTCCTTCTCACTCTCTTACTTCCAACCTCTGTACCTCTTCCTCTGTCAACTGCCTCAATTGCTGCCTGTTCTCTCTCTTTCTCTCTTTCTTTCTCTCTTTCTCTCTCTCTTTCTCTCTCTCTCTTTCTCGTTCTCTCCCTCTCTTTCTCGTTCTCTCTCCCTCTCTCTCTTTCTCTCTCTCTTTCTCTTTCTCTTTCTCTCTTTCTCTTTCTCTCTCTTTCTCTCTCTCTCTCTTTCTCTTTCTCTCTCTCTATCTTTCTTGTTCTCTCTTTCTCTCTCTCTATCTCTCTCTCTCTGTCTCTTTCTCTCTCTCTTTCTCTTTCTCTCTCTTTCTCTTTCTCTTTCTCTCTCTCTCTCTCTATCTTTCTTGTTCTCTCTTTCTCTTTCTCTCTCTCTTTCTCTCTCTCTCTCTCTCTCTATCTCTCTCTCTCTCTCTCTCCCCCCCCCCTCGCTCCACCCTTGCACTGCAGGGTTGATCAGAGTTCTGGTTCTCCCGGCCGGTCTGACCACCCGTCTCTCTTCCGGCGGGGGGGGGCGGGGGGGGAATGATTCCCGACCAATCGGCGTTGGGGGGGGCATCATCCTCCAAACTTCGGGGGGGCATCATCCTCCGAACTTCAGCGCTTCTGTTTTCACCAAGAAGTGTGCGCCTTTCACCTCTGATCACAGCAAAGTGTGTCTCTGTTTGTTTCAGCGTGTGCCTGACGGAACGTGTGTGCGTGTGTATTGGCGGTACATGCGTGGGTGGGTGTGTGTGTGCGTGTGTTTGTGTGTGTGTGTTGGAATGTGTGTTTGTGTTTGTGTGTATGTGTGTGTGTTGGAATGTGTGTGTGTGTGTGTGTGTGTTGGAATGTGTGTGTGTGTTGGAATGTGTGTGTGTGCGTGTGTTTGTGTGTGTGTGTTGGAATGTGTGTATGTGTGTGTGTTGGAATGTGTGTGTGTGTGTGTGTTGGAATGTGTGCGTGTTTGGGTTTGCGTGGGTTTGTCGGAATGTGTGTGCGCGTGTGTATCGGCATCCGCGCGCGTGGCTGGGTGCGTCCGTGTTTGGGCCGTGTGTGTGTGTGTGTGTGTGTGTCAGAATGGGCGCCCGCGTGTGTATCAGTGTCGGCGTGTGTGTGTGTGTGCTTACCAGGCCTGGGTCGGTGGCTGTTTGTTTCTCCGGTGCTTCGATGCGTCGCCTCCGTTTAAAGTCTCATAGAAGGTGAAACAGGGAGGGAGGGGTGCCTGCCGGTGGCTCTGCCTGAGTGACTGATCCGGGCCCGTCACTCCCACGGCCCAGCTGGGCTCAACATCTGGCAGCACGACGGAGCAGGTGCTTCATTACCCCCCGCTCCTCCTCCACGCTTCAGCTCCTCCTCGAAGCTCCTTGAGTCTGGTACTCCTCAAGTCCTGGAGGAGATCAGAGGCCGTCCTGGAGGAGGTGTTCAGAGGGTCTAGAGGAGGTGGAGGTGTTCTGGAGGAGGAGGCGTTCTGGAGGAGGTGTTCAGGGGGTCTAGAGGAGGTGGGGGTCTTCTGGAGGAGGAGGCGTTCTGGAGGAGGTGTTCAGAGGGTCTAGAGGAGGTGGGGGTGTTCTGGAGGAGGAGGCGTTCTGGAGGAGGTGTTCAGAGGGTCTAGAGGAGGTGGAGGTGTTCTGGAGGAGTTATTCAGAGGGTCTAGAGGAGGTGGAGGTGTTCTGGAGGAGGAGTTGTTCAGAGGTTCTAGAGGAGGTGGACCTGTTCTGGAGGAGGAGTTGTTCAGAGGGTCTAGAGGAGGTGGCCGTGTTCTGGAGGAGGTGTTCAGAGGGTCTAGAAGAGGTGGACCTGTTCTGGAGGAGGTGTTCAGAGGGTCTTCTGGGGGGATCTGGGCCGCGGGCTGTCTGCTGAACCCCGTCTGACTTCAGCTTCTGTACTTAATGTACTTGGTTAGGGGGCATCTTGCTCAGGAATACCTACTATATCTGTGCACTGGGGATCAAACCCAGAACCTTCCCACTGGGAGTCCGACCCTAACCACTACACTACAGCCACTGAGTACACAAAACCAACATAGTAGTGTTCATCCCTGAAACGTGGCTCCGCAGCGTGTTGACTCAGTTTCCCTCAATCATTTATGCAAATAATTGCCACCATTTTGAAACGCGTGGAGAATGTGTAAGTGGGCCTGGGGCAAACAGAGAGCGAGTGTTTGAACGCGTCTGTCAGTCCATTAGGACGGTGGACTGTTGGACGCGGGTAAACACCGCCGTCTGATGGGATCGGGGAGGGGGACTCTCGCTCGCTATCGACGGCTCGCCACTCGGGGCTAATTGGACGAGCGTGCTGTTCCCCGACCCCGACCGCCGCCTGTTGCCAGGCCGACGGGACCACTGGACAGCGGGAGGTTTAATTGAAAAGCTCGCCGCGGATAACAGGCCCGGCGGGTTTTTCCTGAGCCGCGGGAGGCAGCGGGAACGCCGCCGTTCCAGAGATTGCCTGGAGAACTTCCCCGATAGCAATCACTTCTGTCATCTTCCACTGGTGGAAACCCTTCTAATCTCGTCTCTGACAACTCTTCCTCGTCTCCTCCTCGCTGGTTGCCACGGCAGCAGATTGATTTAAAAGCGTTTTCTGAGGCTCTGCTGTCTCCGGCCGCCGTGGCCAGCGATCTGGAGGGAGGGATAAGGGGAGAGATGGCTCTGTGTGGGAGGGGCGTGGCCTGCTGGGAAACATCTTGGAAATGGGTTCAAAACACAAGAGGATGATTGGATCAGGGATGGGGGCGGGGGGGGGGGGGGCTTGGTTTAAGGGAAGTAGGGAGCAGCAGGGGAGGGTGGGGTTAGGAAGTCGGTAAGGGCGGGGTTAGGAAGCAGGAGTAATGCAGGACGTGTTTGGTCTAAGGACCGGGCGATCAGGCAGTGAAACAGGATGGAGGAGGTGGTGGTGGTTTGTTAATGGATAGGGTGGTGGTGGGGTTGTGTTTGTGGAACAGGCTAGTTGTAGTTGCTCCCGGTACAGAGTCCTTCTGACATGGCAGGCGTCTTGTATATTGTCATTGTGTCCGCTGTGGAACAGCTTTTCTATAAAGGATTCATGCTGATAGTGTGTATAGAGAGAGCATTGTGCTGCAATGTTCAAATACTTTGGCAACACATAAAGAGACAGAGAGACACATACTCAGGGAGAGAGAGAGGCAGACAGAGAAAGAGAGAGACACATACACAGGGAGAGAGACAGACAGACAGAGAGAGAGAGAGAGAGTGCATTGTGCTGCAATGTTCAAATACTTTAGCAACACATAAAGAGACAGAGAGCGAGAGAGACAGAGAGACACATACTCAGGGAGAGAGAAAGACAGACAGAGAAAGAGAGAGACACATACACAGGGAGAGAGACAGACAGACACAGAGAGAGAGAGAGCATTGTGCTGCAATGTTCAAATACTTTAGCAACACATAAAAGATAGAGAGAGAGACAGAGAGACACATACTCAGGGAGAGAGAAAGACAGACAGAGAAAGAGAGAGACACATACACAGGGAGAGAGACAGACAGACACAGAGAGAGAGAGGCAGAGAGAGATACACGGAGAAAGAGAGAGACAGAAAGACACATACACAGGGAAAGAGACAGACAGACAGAAAGAGAGGCGTGCTGTCAGGGTTTACATTGTGGTAAATAATCTGCCGTTTGAATGCAGCTCGGCATTCTGGGTAGGATCAGCACACCGATCGATGAGGGAGAGATGGAGTTAGTGTTTAATAAATAAAACCACCGTGTTTATCTGCTGTGTTTGATTAGTTTCTGAAATTTCTTATTTTGTCTCCCTCTGTTGTGACCGAGCAAACACTGCTGTTATGATGGAGAGAGAGAGAGAGAGAGAGGGCGAGAGAGACACACAGAAACACATCCAAACACACACAGTTAGACAAAGTAAGGGAGAGAATAAGGCATTTAGAGAGAGACAGACAGGAAGGCGGTCAGACTGAGATACAGAGAGAGATCGACAGACAGACAAAGAGTGAGGGACAGAGAGTGAGAGACACAGAGTGCCATATAATGTTTAAACGATGTTGGTCGTGTTCCATGTTTTTGTTTCTTCAGTGGACAGAGAGAGTTTCTGATTTACTGCTGTAAATGGGGGAAGAGAGAGAGCGAGAGAGAGAGGGTTCTGATTCACCACTGTGGATGGGGAATAGAGAGAGAGAGTGAGAGACGGGGAGAGGGCGAGCGACTGAGAGGTATTAAATCGGAGCGGGAGTTGGGGGAGCTGATGTTAAAGGGAAATGCCCTCTCTCCTCGTTGTCAAGGCAACAGAGTGGGAGTGGAGAGGAGAGAGGAGCAGGGGACCAGTGGGAGGTGACCCCGGAGTGAATGGAGCCCCTCCTGGTCCTCTCTGGACCAGGAGGGGCCTGGGTGGAGTGACACCACACTTAATACACACTCACACGCACGCACACACACACACACGCACAGATAAACCGATATCATAACAACAGATGCACACACACAGTTACAACCACACATAGCAACAGATGAACGCACACAAACCCCCACACACACACACACACACTCACACCTCACGACACCAGATGCACAATGGCAGAAACAACAGCTTTTGGCGTGTGGACTGAACAAGCCGTCTTAAATGCAACACACACACACAAACCTCTCAGTGAGCACAGACCCACTGGGAGTTTTCAGCTGGCGGTGAGAGCAGGTGTGTGTCAGTGTAAGGCCTTGTCTTCAATCAGTCGTTGTTTTTCCAAGGTGTATCCATTCCAAGGTTTATCCAGTATATATGGACCTCTGGGTCTATATATTATCTCCCTGTTCATTTATTCATGATTATCAATTCTAGGATTAAATTTGATTCGCATTTGGAGGTTTGCACGAGGAAAGCTTCCTGAATCGTGATTGGGCGCTTTGTGTTGTGGGCGGGGTCGAAGCATCATGGGGGGGATTTGGTTGGCGGTGACGGACAGCTGAGCATGGGGGTCTGGTGGGGTCCTCAGTGCTGCTTGGATCCTCTCCCTAGCTTCTCAGGGAGTCGTTTGGCTCCTCTCAGAGCCCAGTGGTTAGACTAGTTAGCCTCCCAGCAGAGAGGTTCTGGGTTTGTTTCCCGGCCGTCCACGCTCTAACCAAGTGGTTCTCAACCTTTTTTGAGCAAACGCCCCCCTGACCTTCCCCTGATCCTCTGGCGCCCCCCCCCACCCCCCAATAAAAAAAATTAAATAAACTAACAACCCCACTCGCACTCGTTTTATATTGCTTAAAGGTGACATTGCATCGTTTTTCATTGATTTTGCGGTGGTCACTAATAGCAATGGATGCCGTCTGAATTGGTTTTGGTGAAAAACACTTCCCTAGTGACACGGGGGGGGGAGAGAGAGAGAGAGAGAGAGAGAGAGATCTTTTGGCCAAGAAGGAAGAGTTGAGAAAGAAATGGTTGGATTGAACATTCGTTCACCGTGACCGCGACTCCCAGCTGCCGCGTCCCCCGTCGTGCAGCGGGACCTTGGGCACCGCCGCCGTGGCCACGGAACTCCCGCGACTCCCGCCGGGCCCCCTGAACGAATGAATGAGTGGCCCGGGAACCGCGGGCACCGTGACAGCAGCCCGGGCGACGCGGGCACGGCACTAAGTAACTGAGTAGCTGAGACGGTAGAGGGGTTATTTCAGGTAGCCTATTTCTTCACCCAAAAAGATTGAAAACCATGAAAGTTTAAAATCCTCCCCAAAAAAAGAAAAATAAATCGGGTTCCCAGCGCCCCCCTAGGTTGTGCGAACGCCCCCGTTGAGAAACCATGCTCTAACCTGTAGGCCTCCTGAAGCGAGGCGCCACCGTACTCCCGACCAGACCCTTAAAGTCATGAAGACGTACTCAGGTCCGTCTCTGTGGGTCAAACCGTCTAATAAACCCCTAAACAGAACTCTCTCCATGAGGAGGGAGAGCAGCGCTGTGTTCCGATATGCATACTTCCATGAGTACACTTAAATGTAGTACACTCTGCGCACTCACTAAGTGCGCTGATTTTCAGATGACAGTGTTGTTCCAAATAAAATAGTCCGTGGAGCACTTACCGGAAATTACGATTGCGACCGCCGCCGCGGCTCATCCCCCGCAATAAACATCCCGCTTTGAGTGGTGAACTCTTTACGTATAGTGGCTTTATAAAGCTATAAAAGCTAGAAAATGACTCCATTGATGCAGGCTATGTGGGAAATGCGCTGACGTTTGCTCAGCCTGGCCTCCACCTCTCCCGCCACGAAGCTAAGATGGCTGCCGTTGAGTACGAAGCCGCGGTTTTACCGTTTTGAGTACACCATCCAGGTCCTTTCAGTGCACTTCTCTTCGCCCCGATCTTAATTGGAACGGCGTGCGTACTCAAACTAAGTATAGCGAGCGCGGCTAGTAAGGATATTGGAACACAGCACAGGTGTTTAACGGACGACCCCATGCTGTGTTACCTTGTCTTATTTCAGCTGGTGTCGAGTTCCCCCCCGCCCTGTAGCTCGCAGTTCAGCCCTGTCTCACACCCCTTCCAGAATATGAAAATTTAACAAAATTTGCCTTCTTTTCTCTAATCGAATCAAGTCAAGCGGGGTTAGAAAGACATCCTATCATATGATGTTTCATAGCACAACTCCAATGTGAATATCGTGATCATAATGCAACCCCCCCCCCCTGTCTATCTCTCTTTCTGTTTGTCTGCCTGTCTGTCTCTCTCTTTGTTAGATAGGATTTATCCAGCAGTCAGAATCTAGAAACTCCCTCTGATGAATGCCAGGAAGTGTGTGTGTGTTTGCATGTGCGTGTGTGTGTACGTGTGCGTGTGTTTGTGTGCGTGTGCGTGTGCGTGTGAGTGTCTTTGACAGAGATCCGCAGGTTGCAGTCCAGAACAGTTATTTAAACCGTTCAACACTCTCACACACCTTCATTGTGAGCATATTTTTCTCCTCAAACGTCTCCGTCCTCTTCTCTCTCTCGCTCTCTCTCTCTCTTGCTCTCTTGCTCTCTCTCTCCTTCTTTCTCTTATTCCATCTCGACCTCCCTTCTCTCAATTCAATTAAATTGAAAAAGAGTATTTTAAATGTGTGCTCTCTCTCCCTAGGGCTAATTATCTTATCTACAATAGCCATCGCCTCCAATCTCTCTCTCTCTCTCTCACACGCGTAGTTCCCAATAAATAACTGGGAAAAACTTTTAGGCATCGCTGGTGATTTTCACCGTCCACGCATGCGTCTACGTTCTGGAACATTTCCGTCCATATCCCTCTCTCCACACATCTCACTCCCACTCTCTCTCCGTCTCTGCCTATCTCTCACTTTCTCTCTATTCTCTTTATCTCAGTCTCTCTCCAGTTCTTACTCTCCCTCCCTCCCTCAGTCTCTCTCTCTCGCTCACACTCTCCCTCCCTCCCTCAGTCTCTCTCTCTCCCTCCCCCCAGTCTCTCTCTCTTTCACTTGCCCTCTCCACTCACTGAAGAGAAGGGATCTGTCACGTTTTCTCTCCCCCTCCTTCTCCCACCTTGCGGTGCGGTCGTGTCACACCTGTTCTGCGGAGAAACAGGTGTACGCAGCATGCGGCTCTCTGCCTCCCCCTCTGTCTCCCCCTCCCTCCCCCGTCGAGCGCAGTGTTAACAATACCCTGAGCCTTGTCATCCATCCGTGTTAAAGGAGGTTAGAGTTTTAATGAATCGCTCTCCGGCCGTCAGACAGCGGGCTGATAGCCCTGATCAGCCTGCACGCCGCCGCCATCAGGGCAGCAGACGCTGTTAGCCCGCCGCGGCGCCGGTGATCTGACCAATGAGGTTATCTCCCTACTTAACTCGCCCTCCTCCGGGGAGATAGGAGCAGGGGAAGGGAGAGAGAGGTGGGGGGGGGGGGGGGAGAGGAAAGAGGCACGGGGGGAAGGTGGGTGAGGAGGGGGAGAGAGAGAGAGAGAGGAGGAGTGGTGGGAGAAAATAAAGGCACAGGGAGAAGATGGGGGGAGGGGGAGAGAGGGAGGTGGGGGGATAAATTGGGTGAAAAGGATGGAAGAAGAGGGGGGAGGGAGATGAAAGGGCAGAGGAGGGGGAGGCTGGGTTGGAGGTCAGGAGGGTAATAAGAGAGAGAGAGAACTCTCGCCCCCCTCTCGCCTCTTTCCACCTCCCTTGTTCCCCCTCCACCTGCCTTCATTTCACTGTCTCTCTCTCTCTCTCTCTCTGTCTTTCCATCCCTCTATCGGTTCTTTCTGTCTTTTTTCTCTTTCATCTTCTTTTATTTCCACCATCACCTCCTGTCCATCCATCCTTCCGCTCTCCTGCTTTCCTCTCATCCCCTCCTCCCTCCTTCTCTCCCTTCATCCCCTCCTCCCTCCTCTCTCCCTTCCTCCCCTCCTCTCTCTCTCTCCCTTCCTCCCCTCCTCTCTCTCTCTCTCCCTTCCTCCCCTCCTCTCTCTCTCTCTCCCTTCATCCCCTCCCTCTCTTCTTCTGTCTCTCCATTTCATCTTCCACCTACAACTTCATTTATCCATTCTGCCTCTCTCTCCTCCCCCCCCCCCCCCCCCCCCCCCCCCCCCCCCCCCCCCCCCCCCCCCCCCCCCCTCTGTACCTTAGCCTCCCAGGATGAGAGAACGGATTAAATAAACACGCAGACAAACACAAGCGCGCTGTCACACACACGGCCATTAACCCTGCGTGGATGTGAGCCCTCTCTCTCTCTCTCTCTCTCTCTCTCTCTCTCTGTCTCAGTTCACAGGCCTCTTTCATGTCCTCAGGTGATGGTCGCTGAGAAAGAGAATCAAAGATGAAACACACAGAATGATCCAGAAGGCTTTGGAGGGGGTTGGGGCACGCACGCACGCACGCACACACACACACACACACACACACTCACATGCGCGCGCGTGTGGGTGCGTGCGTGCGTGCGACATCCTTGTGAGAGTGTCTGCTTATAAGCAAATCATTCGTTTAGGCCATGTACCGTGTATGTGTCAAATCTTTGTATTGTATTTCACAGAGTGAGCTCTGGTATTGTGGGCCATGCATGCGTAGATCATTGTGTGTGTGTGTGTGCATGTGTCAGATAACCCACCATATGTAGCTCCGTTCGGTAACCAGTAGGAGAGACAGAAATAAACGTGTCTCTGCTGGTGTCTCCGAGCTGTTAAACTCTGCTCTGCTTTCACAGGGAAGTGCTCTGATTGGCCAGTTTCTCTGGCGCGTGTGTGTGTGTGTGTGTGTGTGTGTGTGTGTGTCTTTGTAAATTAAAAACGTTGCGTGACTCGATGCACATTATCGACTAGTTCAAAGAAGTTATCAGAGCACACACACACCCTCTCACACACACTCGCACCCCCTCAGACACACACTCTCAGAAACATACACACACTCTCAGACACCCACACACACACTTTCAGAAAGACACACGCACACACACACACACTCTGACACAAACAAACACACATACACACGCTCTCAGAAACACACATTCTCTCGGACACACACACACCCACACACAGTTCCCCGGTGGGTGTGTGTTCGGGTGTAAACGGGTTGACTTGTTCCTCCTCCCTGGGCTGAGCGACCCAGGGGAGTGTGTTCATGAGCGGGGCGATCGATGGCCTATCCCCCCCCCCCGCCTGCCGGCCAGAGGCAGAACTGGGGGGCTGGGTCGGTCTGCACACCAGTAGAGCCTTTATACTGGGAAGGGGGAGGAGGGAGAGAGGGAGGTGGAGGGGAAGGGAAGAGAGGGAGAGAGGGGGAGGGATAGAGGGAGGAGGAAGGAGAGGGAGGAAGGAAGGAGGGAGAGGGGGAGAGAGGAGGGATGGAACGGGGGAGAGATGGAGGAGGGGAAGAGGGGAAGGAAGAGGATGGAACAGCAATGAGGGAGGGAAAGGGGTTATATAATTAAATAGGAAGACAGCAGTAGAGAGAAAAAAGGAGTGAGTAAACGATTTAAGGAGGAGAAAAAGACAGAGTACGGGATGTAGAGGGGTGACAAAGAGTGAGGTAGGGTGGAGCTATAGTGGGTGAGATATAGATAGAGAGTGATATAGTCAGCTTTAGAGGGAGAGACTCAGAGAGAGAGATTTAGCGTGTTTGAGGTATAGAGGGGCGATAAAGAGAGCGAGAGCAAGCTATAGTGGCTGAGATATAGAAAGTGAGAGAGTCTGAAACGAAGCGAGCAGGAGACTAGTGGTGGAGACTCAGCGACGGCGTGAACAGTGAGATTATTTTCTCTTGGATCTTTCAGCGGCAATCAACATCCTCTCTCTGTCCTTCTCAGGGTAATGGGTCTCTCTCTCTCTCGTCCCTCCTGTCTCTCTGTCCTCTTCACCCTGGGGGTGATCAGGGTAATGGGTCTCTCTCTCTGCTCTCTCTCGCTCTCGCTCTCTCTCTCTCTCTCTCTGCTCTTGGTCTCGCTCTCTCTGCGCTTTCGCTCTCTCTCCATTCTCTACACCCTAATGGGTGTCACCGCTTACCTGACACCCTGTCACGCTTAGGCTCACACACACACGCACACGCACACAGGGCCGAGTGTGAGGCAGGAGTGAATAGATCAAAATGCGAGCAAAGCGCTGGAAGTGGATCAGAAGTGAGAGAAGACGAAGGGAGAGAGGGGGGAGGGAGACGGAGGAGGAGAGGGAGAAGTGGGAGGAGGGGGAGAAGGGAGACGGGGGAGAGGGGGAGAGCAGAGACATGGTGATGGGGTACCTGTTGTGATGGATAAGACGTGCAGCAGAGGGGGAGTGGGTTGGCGGGCTGCCCCAGTGCATTGTGGGTGGTGGTCAGCCATGCGTGGCCGTTGGTTGTCATTCCCAGAGGACTGCATTACAGAAGAGAGATATCATTGGCCCTCTCGTTCGCTACTGCTCCCTTTCCTCTCTAACCCTCTGTCTCCCCCGCTCACTCTCCCTCATCCTCCCTCCCGTCCTCCCTCCCCCCCTCTCTCCCACACTCACTCACTGGGTGTGTGTGTGTGTGTGTGTGTGTCCATTTGGAGCTAAAGTAATGATTCTAGTTCAGACAGTCTGTGCTATATGCTGCCCTCTTTCATCTCTCTCTCTCTCTATCTCTCTCTCTCGCTCTCTCTCGCTCTCTCTCTCTCTCTCTCTCTCTCTCTCTCTCTCTCTCTCTCTCTCCCCATGTAAAAC
>NW_027641434.1:0-83643 GCF_949987615.1 Pollachius pollachius
GAATTGAAAGGAACAGAAATATTCACTTGTCAAGTTTTTATGCGTGCAAAATGCTTTTCAGAGCGAGAGAAGCACTTTTTGACCAACAATGTGACTCTGACCTTTCAGTTTTGATATTGCTCAAAACTAATGGAATTCACTCCCAAATGGTGGTTTATGCTTAAATAACCCTTTTGTAAGCATAATAACACGTTTGAATTGAAAGAAACAGAAATATTCACATGTCAAGTTTTTATGTGTGCAAAATGCTTTTCAGAGCGAGAGAAGCACTTTTTGACCAACAATGTGATTTTTACCTTTCAATTTTGATATTGCTCAAAACTAATGGAATTCACTCCCAAATGGTGGTTTATGCTTAAATAACCCTTTTGTAAGCATAATAACACGTTTCCATTGAAAGAAACAGAAATATTCACATGTCAAGTTTTTATGCGTGCAAAATGCTTTTCAGAGCGAGAGAAGCACTTTTTGACCAACAATGTGACTCTGACCTTTCAATTTTGATATTGCTCAAAACTAATGGAATTCACTCCCAAATGGTGGTTTATGCTTAAATAACCCTTTTGTAAGCATAATAACACGTTTCCATTGAAAGTAACAGAAATATTCACATGTCAAGTTTTTATGTGTGCAAAATGCTCAGAGCGAGAGAAGCACTTTTTGACCAACAATGTGATTCTGACCTTTCAATTTTGATATTGCTCAAAACTAATGGAATTCACTCCCAAATGGTGGTTTATGCTTAAATAACCCTTTTGTAAGCATAATAACACGTTTCCATTGAAAGAAACAGAAATATTCACATGTCAAGTTTTTATGCGTGCAAAATGCTTTTCAGAGCGAGAGAAGCACTTTTTGACCAACAATGTGATTTTTACCTTACAATGTTGATATTGCTCAAAACTAATGGAATTCACTCCCAAATGGTGGTTTATGCTTAAATAACCCTTTTGTATCATAATAACACGTTTGAATTGAAAGGAACAGAAATATTCACTTGTCAAGTTTTTATGCGTGCAAAATGCTTTTCAGAGCGAGAGAAGCACTTTTTGACCAACAATGTGATTCTGACCTTACAATGTTGATATTGCTCAAAACTAATGGAATTCACTCCCAAATGGTGGTTTATGCTTAAATAACCCTTTTGTATCATAATAACACGTTTGAATTGAAAGGAACAGAAATATTCACTTGTCAAGTTTTTATGCGTGCAAAATGCTTTTCAGAGCGAGAGAAGCACTTTTTGACCAACAATGTGACTCTGACCTTTCAATTTTGATATTGCTCAAAACTAATGGAATTCACTCCCAAATGGTGGTTTATGCTTAAATAACCCTTTTGTATCATAATAACACGTTTGAATTGAAAGGAACAGAAATATTCACTTGTCAAGTTTTTATGCGTGCAAAATGCTTTTCAGAGCGAGAGAAGCACTTTTTGACCAACAATGTGATTTTTACCTTACAATGTTGATATTGCTCAAAACTAATGGAATTCACTCCCAAATGGTGGTTTATGCTTAAATAACCCTTTTGTATCATAATAACACGTTTGAATTGAAAGGAACAGAAATATTCACTTGTCAAGTTTTTATGCGTGCAAAATGCTTTTCAGAGCGAGAGAAGCACTTTTTGACCAACAATGTGATTCTGACCTTACATGTTGATATTGCTCAAAACGAATGGAATTCACTCCAAAATGGTGGTTTATGCTTAAATAACCCTTTTGTAAGCATAATAACACGTTTGAATTGAAAGAAACAGAAATATTCACATGTCAAGTTTTTAGGCGTGCAAAATGCTTTTCAGAGCGAGAGAAGCACTTTTTGACCAACAATGTGATTTTTACCTTACAATGTTGATATTGCTCAAAACTAATGGAATTCACTCCCAAATGGTGGTTTATGCTTAAATAATCCTTTTGTATCATAATAACACGTTTGAATTGAAAGGAACAGAAATATTCACTTGTCAAGTTTTTATGCGTGCAAAATGCTTTTCAGAGCGAGAGAAGCACTTTTTGACCAACAATGTGATTCTGACCTTACAATGTTGATATTGCTCAAAACTAATGGAATTCACTCCCAAATGGTGGTTTATGCTTAAATAACCCTTTTGTATCATAATAACACGTTTGAATTGAAAGGAACAGAAATATTCACTTGTCAAGTTTTTATGCGTGCAAAATGCTTTTCAGAGCGAGAGAAGCACTTTTTGACCAACAATGTGATTCTGACCTTTCAATTTTGATATTGCTCAAAACGAATGGAATTCACTCCCAAATGGTGGTTTATGCTTAAATAACCCTTTTGTAAGCATAATAACACGTTTCCATTGAAAGAAACAGAAATATTCACATGTCAAGTTTTTATGCGTGCAAAATGCTTTTCAGAGCGAGAGAAGCACTTTTTGACCAACAATGTGATTCTGACCTTTCAATTTTGATATTGCTCAAAACTAATGGAATTCACTCCCAAATGGTGGTTTATGCTTAAATAACCCTTTTGTATCATAATAACACGTTTGAATTGAAAGGAACAGAAATATTCACTTGTCAAGTTTTTATGCGTGCAAAATGCTTTTCAGAGCGAGAGAAGCACTTTTTGACCAACAATGTGACTCTGACCTTTCAATTTTGATATTGCTCAAAACTAATGGAATTCACTCCCAAATGGTGGTTTATGCTTAAATAACCCTTTTGTAAGCATAATAACACGTTTGAATTGAAAGAAACAGAAATATTCACATGTCAAGTTTTTATGCGTGCAAAATGCTTTTCAGAGCGAGAGAAGCACTTTTTGACCAACAATGTGATTTTTACCTTACAATGTTGATATTGCTCAAAACTAATGGAATTCACTCCCAAATGGTGGTTTATGCTTAAATAACCCTTTTGTATCATAATAACACGTTTGAATTGAAAGGAACAGAAATATTCACTTGTCAAGTTTTTATGCGTGCAAAATGCTTTTCAGAGCGAGAGAAGCACTTTTTGACCAACAATGTGATTCTGACCTTACATGTTGATATTGCTCAAAACGAATGGAATTCACTCCAAAATGGTGGTTTATGCTTAAATAACCCTTTTGTATCATAATAACACGTTTGAATTGAAAGGAACAGAAATATTCACTTGTCAAGTTTTTATGCGTGCAAAATGCTTTTCAGAGCGAGAGAAGCACTTTTTGACCAACAATGTGACTCTGACCTTTCAATTTTGATATTGCTCAAAACTAATGGAATTCACTCCCAAATGGTGGTTTATGCTTAAATAACCCTTTTGTAAGCATAATAACACGTTTGAATTGAAAGAAACAGAAATATTCACATGTCAAGTTTTTATGCGTGCAAAATGCTTTTCAGAGCGAGAGAAGCACTTTTTGACCAACAATGTGATTTTTACCTTACAATGTTGATATTGCTCAAAACTAATGGAATTCACTCCCAAATGGTGGTTTATGCTTAAATAACCCTTTTGTATCATAATAACACGTTTGAATTGAAAGGAACAGAAATATTCACTTGTCAAGTTTTTATGCGTGCAAAATGCTTTTCAGAGCGAGAGAAGCACTTTTTGACCAACAATGTGATTCTGACCTTACAATGTTGATATTGCTCAAAACGAATGGAATTCACTCCAAAATGGTGGTTTATGCTTAAATAACCCTTTTGTATCATAATAACACGTTTGAATTGAAAGGAACAGAAATATTCACTTGTCAAGTTTTTATGCGTGCAAAATGCTTTTCAGAGCGAGAGAAGCACTTTTTGACCAACAATGTGATTCTGACCTTTCAATTTTGATATTGCTCAAAACTAATGGAATTCACTCCCAAATGGTGGTTTATGCTTAAATAACCCTTTTGTATCATAATAACACGTTTGAATTGAAAGGAACAGAAATATTCACTTGTCAAGTTTTTATGCGTGCAAAATGCTTTTCAGAGCGAGAGAAGCACTTTTTGACCAACAATGTGACTCTGACCTTTCAATTTTGATATTGCTCAAAACGAATGGAATTCACTCCCAAATGGTGGTTTATGCTTAAATAACCCTTTTGTAAGCATAATAACACGTTTGAATTGAAAGAAACAGAAATATTCACATGTCAAGTTTTTATGCGTGCAAAATGCTTTTCAGAGCGAGAGAAGCACTTTTTGACCAACAATGTGATTTTTACCTTACAATGTTGATATTGCTCAAAACTAATGGAATTCACTCCCAAATGGTGGTTTATGCTTAAATAACCCTTTTGTATCATAATAACACGTTTGAATTGAAAGGAACAGAAATATTCACTTGTCAAGTTTTTATGCGTGCAAAATGCTTTTCAGAGCGAGAGAAGCACTTTTTGACCAACAATGTGATTCTGACCTTACATGTTGATATTGCTCAAAACGAATGGAATTCACTCCAAAATGGTGGTTTATGCTTAAATAACCCTTTTGTATCATAATAACACGTTTGAATTGAAAGGAACAGAAATATTCACTTGTCAAGTTTTTATGCGTGCAAAATGCTTTTCAGAGCGAGAGAAGCACTTTTTGACCAACAATGTGACTCTGACCTTTCAATTTTGATATTGCTCAAAACGAATGGAATTCACTCCCAAATGGTGGTTTATGCTTAAATAACCCTTTTGTAAGCATAATAACACGTTTGAATTGAAAGAAACAGAAATATTCACATGTCAAGTTTTTATGCGTGCAAAATGCTTTTCAGAGCGAGAGAAGCACTTTTTGACCAACAATGTGATTTTTACCTTACAATGTTGATATTGCTCAAAACTAATGGAATTCACTCCCAAATGGTGGTTTATGCTTAAATAACCCTTTTGTATCATAATAACACGTTTGAATTGAAAGGAACAGAAATATTCACTTGTCAAGTTTTTATGCGTGCAAAATGCTTTTCAGAGCGAGAGAAGCACTTTTTGACCAACAATGTGATTCTGACCTTACATGTTGATATTGCTCAAAACGAATGGAATTCACTCCAAAATGGTGGTTTATGCTTAAATAACCCTTTTGTAAGCATAATAACACGTTTGAATTGAAAGAAACAGAAATATTCACATGTCAAGTTTTTATGCGTGCAAAATGCTTTTCAGAGCGAGAGAAGCACTTTTTGACCAACAATGTGATTTTTACCTTACAATGTTGATATTGCTCAAAACTAATGGAATTCACTCCCAAATGGTGGTTTATGCTTAAATAATCCTTTTGTATCATAATAACACGTTTGAATTGAAAGGAACAGAAATATTCACTTGTCAAGTTTTTATGCGTGCAAAATGCTTTTCAGAGCGAGAGAAGCACTTTTTGACCAACAATGTGATTCTGACCTTACAATGTTGATATTGCTCAAAACTAATGGAATTCACTCCCAAATGGTGGTTTATGCTTAAATAACCCTTTTGTATCATAATAACACGTTTGAATTGAAAGGAACAGAAATATTCACTTGTCAAGTTTTTATGCGTGCAAAATGCTTTTCAGAGCGAGAGAAGCACTTTTTGACCAACAATGTGACTCTGACCTTTCAGTTTTGATATT
This sequence comes from Pollachius pollachius, assembly GCF_949987615.1. NCBI lineage: Eukaryota > Metazoa > Chordata > Actinopteri > Gadiformes > Gadidae > Pollachius > Pollachius pollachius. Next base: position 5,555 of record NW_027641434.1, read on the forward strand.
GCTCAAAACTAATGGAATTCACTCCCAAATGGTGGTTTATGCTTAAATAACCCTTTTGTAAGCATAATAACACGTTTGAATTGAAAGAAACAGAAATATTCACATGTCAAGTTTTTATGTGTGCAAAATGCTTTTCAGAGCGAGAGAAGCACTTTTTGACCAACAATGTGATTTTTACCTTTCAATTTTGATATTGCTCAAAACTAATGGAATTCACTCCCAAATGCGGGTTTATGCTTAAATAACCCTTTTGTAAGCATAATAACACGTTTCCATTGAAAGAAACAGAAATATTCACATGTCAAGTTTTTATGCGTGCAAAATGCTTTTCAGAGCGAGAGAAGCACTTTTTGACCAACAATGTGACTCTGACCTTTCAATTTTGATATTGCTCAAAACTAATGGAATTCACTCCCAAATGGTGGTTTATGCTTAAATAACCCTTTTGTAAGCATAATAACACGTTTCCATTGAAAGTAACAGAAATATTCACATGTCAAGTTTTTATGTGTGCAAAATGCTTTTCAGAGCGAGAGAAGCACTTTTTGACCAACAATGTGATTCTGACCTTTCAATTTTGATATTGCTCAAAACTAATGGAATTCACTCCCAAAAGGTGGTTTATGCTTAAATAACCCTTTTGTAAGCATAATAACACGTTTCCATTGAAAGAAACAGAAATATTCACATGTCAAGTTTTTATGCGTGCAAAATGCTTTTCAGAGCGAGAGAAGCACTTTTTGACCAACAATGTGACTCTGACCTTTCAGTTTTGATATTGCTCAAAACTAATGGAATTCACTCCCAAATGGTGGTTTATGCTTAAATAACCCTTTTGTAAGCATAATAACACGTTTGAATTGAAAGAAACAGAAATATTCACATGTCAAGTTTTTATGTGTGCAAAATGCTTTTCAGAGCGAGAGAAGCACTTTTTGACCAACAATGTGATTTTTACCTTTCAATTTTGATATTGCTCAAAACTAATGGAATTCACTCCCAAATGGTGGTTTATGCTTAAATAACCCTTTTGTAAGCATAATAACACGTTTCTATTGAAAGAAACAGAAATATTCACATGTCAAGTTTTTATGCGTGCAAAATGCTTTTCAGAGCGAGAGAAGCACTTTTTGACCAACAATGTGACTCTGACCTTTCAATTTTGATATTGCTCAAAACTAATGGAATTCACTCCCAAATGGTGGTTTATGCTTAAATAACCCTTTTGTAAGCATAATAACACGTTTCCATTGAAAGTAACAGAAATATTCACATGTCAAGTTTTTATGTGTGCAAAATGCTTTTCAGAGCGAGAGAAGCACTTTTTGACCAACAATGTGATTCTGACCTTTCAATTTTGATATTGCTCAAAACTAATGGAATTCACTCCCAAATGGTGGTTTATGCTTAAATAACCCTTTTGTATCATAATAACACGTTTGAATTGAAAGGAACAGAAATATTCACTTGTCAAGTTTTTATGTGTGCAAAATGCTTTTCAGAGCGAGAGAAGCACTTTTTGACCAACAATGTGATTCTGACCTTTCAATTTTGATATTGCTCAAAACTAATGGAATTCACTCCCAAATGGTGGTTTATGCTTAAATAACCCTTTTGTAAGCATAATAACACGTTTCCATTGAAAGAAACAGAAATATTCACATGTCAAGTTTTTATGCGTGCAAAATGCTTTTCAGAGCGAGAGAAGCACTTTTTGACCAACAATGTGATTTTTACCTTACAATGTTGATATTGCTCAAAACTAATGGAATTCACTCCCAAATGGTGGTTTATGCTTAAATAACCCTTTTGTATCATAATAACACGTTTGAATTGAAAGGAACAGAAATATTCACTTGTCAAGTTTTTATGCGTGCAAAATGCTTTTCAGAGCGAGAGAAGCACTTTTTGACCAACAATGTGATTCTGACCTTACAATGTTGATATTGCTCAAAACGAATGGAATTCACTCCAAAATGGTGGTTTATGCTTAAATAACCCTTTTGTATCATAATAACACGTTTGAATTGAAAGGAACAGAAATATTCACTTGTCAAGTTTTTATGCGTGCAAAATGCTTTTCAGAGCGAGAGAAGCACTTTTTGACCAACAATGTGACTCTGACCTTTCAGTTTTGATATTGCTCAAAACTAATGGAATTCACTCCCAAATGGTGGTTTATGCTTAAATAACCCTTTTGTAAGCATAATAACACGTTTGAATTGAAAGAAACAGAAATATTCACATGTCAAGTTTTTATGTGTGCAAAATGCTTTTCAGAGCGAGAGAAGCACTTTTTGACCAACAATGTGACTCTGACCTTTCAATTTTGATATTGCTCAAAACTAATGGAATTCACTCCCAAATGGTGGTTTATGCTTAAATAACCCTTTTGTAAGCATAATAACACGTTTCCATTGAAAGTAACAGAAATATTCACATGTCAAGTTTTTATGTGTGCAAAATGCTTTTCAGAGCGAGAGAAGCACTTTTTGACCAACAATGTGATTCTGACCTTTCAATTTTGATATTGCTCAAAACTAATGGAATTCACTCCCAAATGGTGGTTTATGCTTAAATAACCCTTTTGTAAGCATAATAACACGTTTCCATTGAAAGAAACAGAAATATTCACATGTCAAGTTTTTATGCGTGCAAAATGCTTTTCAGAGCGAGAGAAGCACTTTTTGACCAACAATGTGATTTTTACCTTACAATGTTGATATTGCTCAAAACTAATGGAATTCACTCCCAAATGGTGGTTTATGCTTAAATAACCCTTTTGTATCATAATAACACGTTTGAATTGAAAGGAACAGAAATATTCACTTGTCAAGTTTTTATGCGTGCAAAATGCTTTTCAGAGCGAGAGAAGCACTTTTTGACCAACAATGTGACTCTGACCTTTCAATTTTGATATTGCTCAAAACTAATGGAATTCACTCCCAAATGGTGGTTTATGCTTAAATAACCCTTTTGTAAGCATAATAACACGTTTCCATTGAAAGTAACAGAAATATTCACATGTCAAGTTTTTATGTGTGCAAAATGCTTTTCAGAGCGAGAGAAGCACTTTTTGACCAACAATGTGATTCTGACCTTTCAATTTTGATATTGCTCAAAACTAATGGAATTCACTCCCAAAAGGTGGTTTATGCTTAAATAACCCTTTTGTAAGCATAATAACACGTTTCCATTGAAAGAAACAGAAATATTCACATGTCAAGTTTTTATGCGTGCAAAATGCTTTTCAGAGCGAGAGAAGCACTTTTTGACCAACAATGTGACTCTGACCTTTCAGTTTTGATATTGCTCAAAACTAATGGAATTCACTCCCAAATGGTGGTTTATGCTTAAATAACCCTTTTGTAAGCATAATAACACGTTTGAATTGAAAGAAACAGAAATATTCACATGTCAAGTTTTTATGCGTGCAAAATGCTTTTCAGAGCGAGAGAAGCACTTTTTGACCAACAATGTGATTTTTACCTTTCAATTTTGATATTGCTCAAAACTAATGGAATTCACTCCCAAATGGTGGTTTATGCTTAAATAACCCTTTTGTAAGCATAATAACACGTTTCTATTGAAAGAAACAGAAATATTCACATGTCAAGTTTTTATGCGTGCAAAATGCTTTTCAGAGCGAGAGAAGCACTTTTTGACCAACAATGTGACTCTGACCTTTCAATTTTGATATTGCTCAAAACTAATGGAATTCACTCCCAAATGGTGGTTTATGCTTAAATAACCCTTTTGTAAGCATAATAACACGTTTCCATTGAAAGTAACAGAAATATTCACATGTCAAGTTTTTATGTGTGCAAAATGCTTTTCAGAGCGAGAGAAGCACTTTTTGACCAACAATGTGATTCTGACCTTTCAATTTTGATATTGCTCAAAACTAATGGAATTCACTCCCAAATGGTGGTTTATGCTTAAATAACCCTTTTGTATCATAATAACACGTTTGAATTGAAAGGAACAGAAATATTCACTTGTCAAGTTTTTATGTGTGCAAAATGCTTTTCAGAGCGAGAGAAGCACTTTTTGACCAACAATGTGATTCTGACCTTTCAATTTTGATATTGCTCAAAACTAATGGAATTCACTCCCAAATGGTGGTTTATGCTTAAATAACCCTTTTGTAAGCATAATAACACGTTTCCATTGAAAGAAACAGAAATATTCACATGTCAAGTTTTTATGCGTGCAAAATGCTTTTCAGAGCGAGAGAAGCACTTTTTGACCAACAATGTGATTTTTACCTTACAATGTTGATATTGCTCAAAACTAATGGAATTCACTCCCAAATGGTGGTTTATGCTTAAATAACCCTTTTGTATCATAATAACACGTTTGAATTGAAAGGAACAGAAATATTCACTTGTCAAGTTTTTATGCGTGCAAAATGCTTTTCAGAGCGAGAGAAGCACTTTTTGACCAACAATGTGACTCTGACCTTTCAGTTTTGATATTGCTCAAAACTAATGGAATTCACTCCCAAATGGTGGTTTATGCTTAAATAACCCTTTTGTAAGCATAATAACACGTTTGAATTGAAAGAAACAGAAATATTCACATGTCAAGTTTTTATGTGTGCAAAATGCTTTTCAGAGCGAGAGAAGCACTTTTTGACCAACAATGTGACTCTGACCTTTCAATTTTGATATTGCTCAAAACTAATGGAATTCACTCCCAAATGGTGGTTTATGCTTAAATAACCCTTTTGTAAGCATAATAACACGTTTCCATTGAAAGTAACAGAAATATTCACATGTCAAGTTTTTATGTGTGCAAAATGCTTTTCAGAGCGAGAGAAGCACTTTTTGACCAACAATGTGATTCTGACCTTTCAATTTTGATATTGCTCAAAACTAATGGAATTCACTCCCAAATGGTGGTTTATGCTTAAATAACCCTTTTGTAAGCATAATAACACGTTTCCATTGAAAGAAACAGAAATATTCACATGTCAAGTTTTTATGCGTGCAAAATGCTTTTCAGAGCGAGAGAAGCACTTTTTGACCAACAATGTGATTTTTACCTTACAATGTTGATATTGCTCAAAACTAATGGAATTCACTCCCAAATGGTGGTTTATGCTTAAATAACCCTTTTGTATCATAATAACACGTTTGAATTGAAAGGAACAGAAATATTCACTTGTCAAGTTTTTATGCGTGCAAAATGCTTTTCAGAGCGAGAGAAGCACTTTTTGACCAACAATGTGATTCTGACCTTACAATGTTGATATTGCTCAAAACTAATGGAATTCACTCCCAAATGGTGGTTTATGCTTAAATAACCCTTTTGTATCATAATAACACGTTTGAATTGAAAGGAACAGAAATATTCACTTGTCAAGTTTTTATGCGTGCAAAATGCTTTTCAGAGCGAGAGAAGCACTTTTTGACCAACAATGTGACTCTGACCTTTCAATTTTGATATTGCTCAAAACTAATGGAATTCACTCCCAAATGGTGGTTTATGCTTAAATAACCCTTTTGTAAGCATAATAACACGTTTCCATTGAAAGAAACAGAAATATTCACATGTCAAGTTTTTATGCGTGCAAAATGCTTTTCAGAGCGAGAGAAGCACTTTTTGACCAACAATGTGATTTTTACCTTACAATGTTGATATTGCTCAAAACTATTGGAATTCACTCCCAAATGGTGGTTTATGCTTAAATAACCCTTTTGTATCATAATAACACGTTTGAATTGAAAGGAACAGAAATATTCACTTGTCAAGTTTTTATGCGTGCAAAATGCTTTTCAGAGCGAGAGAAGCACTTTTTGACCAACAATGTGATTCTGACCTTACAATGTTGATATTGCTCAAAACGAATGGAATTCACTCCCAAATGGTGGTTTATGCTTAAATAACCCTTTTGTATCATAATAACACGTTTGAATTGAAAGGAACAGAAATATTCACTTGTCAAGTTTTTATGCGTGCAAAATGCTTTTCAGAGCGAGAGAAGCACTTTTTGACCAACAATGTGATTCTGACCTTACAATGTTGATATTGCTCAAAACGAATGGAATTCACTCCCAAATGGTGGTTTATGCTTAAATAACCCTTTTGTATCATAATAACACGTTTGAATTGAAAGGAACAGAAATATTCACTTGTCAAGTTTTTATGCGTGCAAAATGCTTTTCAGAGCGAGAGAAGCACTTTTTGACCAACAATGTGACTCTGACCTTTCAATTTTGATATTGCTCAAAACAAATGGAATTCACTCCCAAATGGTGGTTTATGCTTAAATAACCCTTTTGTAAGCATAATAACACGTTTGAATTGAAAGAAACAGAAATATTCACATGTCAAGTTTTTATGAGTGCAAAATGCTTTTCAGAGCGAGAGAAGCACTTTTTGACCAACAATGTGATTTTTACCTTACAATGTTGATATTGCTCAAAACTAATGGAATTCACTCCCAAATGGTGGTTTATGCTTAAATAACCCTTTTGTAAGCATAATAACACGTTTCCATTGAAAGTAACAGAAATATTCACGTTTCTAGTTTTTATGTGTGCAAAATGCTTTTCAGAGCGAGAGAAGCACTTTTTGACCAACAATGTGATTCTGACCTTACAATGTTGATATTGCTCAAAACTAATGGAATTCACTCCCAAATGGTGGTTTATGCTTAAATAACCCTTTTGTATCATAATAACACGTTTGAATTGAAAGGAACAGAAATATTCACTTGTCAAGTTTTTATGCGTGCAAAATGCTTTTCAGAGCGAGAGAAGCACTTTTTGACCAACAATGTGACTCTGACCTTTCAATTTTGATATTGCTCAAAACTAATGGAATTCACTCCCAAATGGTGGTTTATGCTTAAATAACCCTTTTGTAAGCATAATAACACGTTTCCATTGAAAGAAACAGAAATATTCACATGTCAAGTTTTTATGCGTGCAAAATGCTTTTCAGAGCGAGAGAAGCACTTTTTGACCAACAATGTGACTCTGACCTTTCAATTTTGATATTGCTCAAAACTAATGGAATTCACTCCCAAATGGTGGTTTATGCTTAAATAACCCTTTTGTAAGCATAATAACACGTTTCCATTGAAAGAAACAGAAATATTCACATGTCAAGTTTTTATGCGTGCAAAATGCTTTTCAGAGCGAGAGAAGCACTTTTTGACCAACAATGTGACTCTGACCTTTCAATTTTGATATTGCTCAAAACTAATGGAATTCACTCCCAAATGGTGGTTTATGCTTAAATAACCCTTTTGTAAGCATAATAACACGTTTCCATTGAAAGTAACAGAAATATTCACATGTCAAGTTTTTATGTGTGCAAAATGCTTTTCAGAGCGAGAGAAGCACTTTTTGACCAACAATGTGATTCTGACCTTTCAATTTTGATATTGCTCAAAACTAATGGAATTCACTCCCAAATGGTGGTTTATGCTTAAATAACCCTTTTGTAAGCATAATAACACGTTTCCATTGAAAGAAACAGAAATATTCACATGTCAAGTTTTTATGCGTGCAAAATGCTTTTCAGAGCGAGAGAAGCACTTTTTGACCAACAATGTGATTTTTACCTTACAATGTTGATATTGCTCAAAACTAATGGAATTCACTCCCAAATGGTGGTTTATGCTTAAATAACCCTTTTGTATCATAATAACACGTTTGAATTGAAAGGAACAGAAATATTCACTTGTCAAGTTTTTATGCGTGCAAATTGCTTTTCAGAGCGAGAGAAGCACTTTTTGACCAACAATGTGATTCTGACCTTACAATGTTGATATTGCTCAAAACGAATGGAATTCACTCCCAAATGGTGGTTTATGCTTAAATAACCCTTTTGTATCATAATAACACGTTTGAATTGAAAGGAACAGAAATATTCACTTGTCAAGTTTTTATGCGTGCAAAATGCTTTTCAGAGCGAGAGAAGCACTTTTTGACCAACAATGTGACTCTGACCTTACAATGTTGATATTGCTCAAAACGAATGGAATTCACTCCCAAATGGTGGTTTATGCTTAAATAACCCTTTTGTATCATAATAACACGTTTGAATTGAAAGGAACAGAAATATTCACTTGTCAAGTTTTTATGCGTGCAAAATGCTTTTCAGAGCGAGAGAAGCACTTTTTGACCAACAATGTGATTTTTACCTTACAATGTTGATATTGCTCAAAACTAATGGAATTCACTCCCAAATGGTGGTTTATGCTTAAAAAACCCTTTTGTAAGCATAATAACACGTTTCCATTGAAAGTAACAGAAATATTCACGTTTCTAGTTTTTATGTGTGCAAAATGCTTTTCAGAGCGAGAGAAGCACTTTTTGACCAACAATGTGATTCTGACCTTACAATGTTGATATTGCTCAAAACTAATGGAATTCACTCCCAAATGGTGGTTTATGCTTAAATAACCCTTTTGTATCATAATAACACGTTTGAATTGAAAGGAACAGAAATATTCACTTGTCAAGTTTTTATGCGTGCAAAATGCTTTTCAGAGCGAGAGAAGCACTTTTTGACCAACAATGTGACTCTGACCTTTCAATTTTGATATTGCTCAAAACTAATGGAATTCACTCCCAAATGGTGGTTTATGCTTAAATAACCCTTTTGTAAGCATAATAACACGTTTCCATTGAAAGAAACAGAAATATTCACATGTCAAGTTTTTATGCGTGCAAAATGCTTTTCAGAGCGAGAGAAGCACTTTTTGACCAACAATGTGACTCTGACCTTTCAATTTTGATATTGCTCAAAACTAATGGAATTCACTCCCAAATGGTGGTTTATGCTTAAATAACCCTTTTGTAAGCATAATAACACGTTTCCATTGAAAGTAACAGAAATATTCACATGTCAAGTTTTTATGTGTGCAAAATGCTTTTCAGAGCGAGAGAAGCACTTTTTGACCAACAATGTGATTCTGACCTTTCAATTTTGATATTGCTCAAAACTAATGGAATTCACTCCCAAATGGTGGTTTATGCTTAAATAACCCTTTTGTAAGCATAATAACACGTTTCCATTGAAAGAAACAGAAATATTCACATGTCAAGTTTTTATGCGTGCAAAATGCTTTTCAGAGCGAGAGAAGCACTTTTTGACCAACAATGTGATTCTGACCTTACAATGTTGATATTGCTCAAAACTAATGGAATTCACTCCCAAATGGTGGTTTATGCTTAAATAACCCTTTTGTATCATAATAACACGTTTGAATTGAAAGGAACAGAAATATTCACTTGTCAAGTTTTTATGCGTGCAAAATGCTTTTCAGAGCGAGAGAAGCACTTTTTGACCAACAATGTGACTCTGACCTTTCAATTTTGATATTGCTCAAAACTAATGGAATTCACTCCCAAATGGTGGTTTATGCTTAAATAACCCTTTTGTAAGCATAATAACACGTTTCCATTGAAAGAAACAGAAATATTCACATGTCAAGTTTTTATGCGTGCAAAATGCTTTTCAGAGCGAGAGAAGCACTTTTTGACCAACAATGTGACTCTGACCTTTCAATTTTGATATTGCTCAAAACTAATGGAATTCACTCCCAAATGGTGGTTTATGCTTAAATAACCCTTTTGTAAGCATAATAACACGTTTCCATTGAAAGAAACAGAAATATTCACATGTCAAGTTTTTATGCGTGCAAAATGCTTTTCAGAGCGAGAGAAGCACTTTTTGACCAACAATGTGACTCTGACCTTTCAATTTTGATATTGCTCAAAACTAATGGAATTCACTCCCAAATGGTGGTTTATGCTTAAATAACCCTTTTGTAAGCATAATAACACGTTTCCATTGAAAGTAACAGAAATATTCACATGTCAAGTTTTTATGTGTGCAAAATGCTTTTCAGAGCGAGAGAAGCACTTTTTGACCAACAATGTGATTCTGACCTTTCAATTTTGATATTGCTCAAAACTAATGGAATTCACTCCCAAATGGTGGTTTATGCTTAAATAACCCTTTTGTAAGCATAATAACACGTTTCCATTGAAAGAAACAGAAATATTCACATGTCAAGTTTTTATGCGTGCAAAATGCTTTTCAGAGCGAGAGAAGCACTTTTTGACCAACAATGTGATTTTTACCTTACAATGTTGATATTGCTCAAAACTAATGGAATTCACTCCCAAATGGTGGTTTATGCTTAAATAACCCTTTTGTATCATAATAACACGTTTGAATTGAAAGGAACAGAAATATTCACTTGTCAAGTTTTTATGCGTGCAAATTGCTTTTCAGAGCGAGAGAAGCACTTTTTGACCAACAATGTGATTCTGACCTTACAATGTTGATATTGCTCAAAACGAATGGAATTCACTCCCAAATGGTGGTTTATGCTTAAATAACCCTTTTGTATCATAATAACACGTTTGAATTGAAAGGAACAGAAATATTCACTTGTCAAGTTTTTATGCGTGCAAAATGCTTTTCAGAGCGAGAGAAGCACTTTTTGACCAACAATGTGACTCTGACCTTACAATGTTGATATTGCTCAAAACGAATGGAATTCACTCCCAAATGGTGGTTTATGCTTAAATAACCCTTTTGTATCATAATAACACGTTTGAATTGAAAGGAACAGAAATATTCACTTGTCAAGTTTTTATGCGTGCAAAATGCTTTTCAGAGCGAGAGAAGCACTTTTTGACCAACAATGTGATTTTTACCTTACAATGTTGATATTGCTCAAAACTAATGGAATTCACTCCCAAATGGTGGTTTATGCTTAAAAAACCCTTTTGTAAGCATAATAACACGTTTCCATTGAAAGTAACAGAAATATTCACGTTTCTAGTTTTTATGTGTGCAAAATGCTTTTCAGAGCGAGAGAAGCACTTTTTGACCAACAATGTGATTCTGACCTTACAATGTTGATATTGCTCAAAACTAATGGAATTCACTCCCAAATGGTGGTTTATGCTTAAATAACCCTTTTGTATCATAATAACACGTTTGAATTGAAAGGAACAGAAATATTCACTTGTCAAGTTTTTATGCGTGCAAAATGCTTTTCAGAGCGAGAGAAGCACTTTTTGACCAACAATGTGACTCTGACCTTTCAATTTTGATATTGCTCAAAACTAATGGAATTCACTCCCAAATGGTGGTTTATGCTTAAATAACCCTTTTGTAAGCATAATAACACGTTTCCATTGAAAGAAACAGAAATATTCACATGTCAAGTTTTTATGCGTGCAAAATGCTTTTCAGAGCGAGAGAAGCACTTTTTGACCAACAATGTGACTCTGACCTTTCAATTTTGATATTGCTCAAAACTAATGGAATTCACTCCCAAATGGTGGTTTATGCTTAAATAACCCTTTTGTAAGCATAATAACACGTTTCCATTGAAAGTAACAGAAATATTCACATGTCAAGTTTTTATGTGTGCAAAATGCTTTTCAGAGCGAGAGAAGCACTTTTTGACCAACAATGTGATTCTGACCTTTCAATTTTGATATTGCTCAAAACTAATGGAATTCACTCCCAAATGGTGGTTTATGCTTAAATAACCCTTTTGTAAGCATAATAACACGTTTCCATTGAAAGAAACAGAAATATTCACATGTCAAGTTTTTATGCGTGCAAAATGCTTTTCAGAGCGAGAGAAGCACTTTTTGACCAACAATGTGATTTTTACCTTACAATGTTGATATTGCTCAAAACTAATGGAATTCACTCCCAAATGGTGGTTTATGCTTAAATAACCCTTTTGTATCATAATAACACGTTTGAATTGAAAGGAACAGAAATATTCACTTGTCAAGTTTTTATGCGTGCAAAATGCTTTTCAGAGCGAGAGAAGCACTTTTTGACCAACAATGTGATTCTGACCTTACAATGTTGATATTGCTCAAAACAAATGGAATTCACTCCCAAATGGTGGTTTATGCTTAAATAACCCTTTTGTATCATAATAACACGTTTGAATTGAAAGGAACAGAAATATTCACTTGTCAAGTTTTTATGCGTGCAAATTGCTTTTCAGAGCGAGAGAAGCACTTTTTGACCAACAATGTGATTCTGACCTTACAATGTTGATATTGCTCAAAACGAATGGAATTCACTCCCAAATGGTGGTTTATGCTTAAATAACCCTTTTGTATCATAATAACACGTTTGAATTGAAAGGAACAGAAATATTCACTTGTCAAGTTTTTATGCGTGCAAAATGCTTTTCAGAGCGAGAGAAGCACTTTTTGACCAACAATGTGACTCTGACCTTACAATGTTGATATTGCTCAAAACGAATGGAATTCACTCCCAAATGGTGGTTTATGCTTAAATAACCCTTTTGTATCATAATAACACGTTTGAATTGAAAGGAACAGAAATATTCACTTGTCAAGTTTTTATGCGTGCAAAATGCTTTTCAGAGCGAGAGAAGCACTTTTTGACCAACAATGTGACTCTGACCTTTCAATTTTGATATTGCTCAAAACTAATGGAATTCACTCCCAAATGGTGGTTTATGCTTAAATAACCCTTTTGTAAGCATAATAACACGTTTCCATTGAAAGAAACAGAAATATTCACATGTCAAGTTTTTATGCGTGCAAAATGCTTTTCAGAGCGAGAGAAGCACTTTTTGACCAACAATGTGACTCTGACCTTTCAATTTTGATATTGCTCAAAACTAATGGAATTCACTCCCAAATGGTGGTTTATGCTTAAATAACCCTTTTGTAAGCATAATAACACGTTTCCATTGAAAGAAACAGAAATATTCACATGTCAAGTTTTTATGCGTGCAAAATGCTTTTCAGAGCGAGAGAAGCACTTTTTGACCAACAATGTGACTCTGACCTTTCAATTTTGATATTGCTCAAAACTAATGGAATTCACTCCCAAATGGTGGTTTATGCTTAAATAACCCTTTTGTAAGCATAATAACACGTTTCCATTGAAAGTAACAGAAATATTCACATGTCAAGTTTTTATGTGTGCAAAATGCTTTTCAGAGCGAGAGAAGCACTTTTTGACCAACAATGTGATTCTGACCTTTCAATTTTGATATTGCTCAAAACTAATGGAATTCACTCCCAAATGGTGGTTTATGCTTAAATAACCCTTTTGTAAGCATAATAACACGTTTCCATTGAAAGAAACAGAAATATTCACATGTCAAGTTTTTATGCGTGCAAAATGCTTTTCAGAGCGAGAGAAGCACTTTTTGACCAACAATGTGATTTTTACCTTACAATGTTGATATTGCTCAAAACTAATGGAATTCACTCCCAAATGGTGGTTTATGCTTAAATAACCCTTTTGTATCATAATAACACGTTTGAATTGAAAGGAACAGAAATATTCACTTGTCAAGTTTTTATGCGTGCAAATTGCTTTTCAGAGCGAGAGAAGCACTTTTTGACCAACAATGTGATTCTGACCTTACAATGTTGATATTGCTCAAAACGAATGGAATTCACTCCCAAATGGTGGTTTATGCTTAAATAACCCTTTTGTATCATAATAACACGTTTGAATTGAAAGGAACAGAAATATTCACTTGTCAAGTTTTTATGCGTGCAAAATGCTTTTCAGAGCGAGAGAAGCACTTTTTGACCAACAATGTGACTCTGACCTTACAATGTTGATATTGCTCAAAACGAATGGAATTCACTCCCAAATGGTGGTTTATGCTTAAATAACCCTTTTGTATCATAATAACACGTTTGAATTGAAAGGAACAGAAATATTCACTTGTCAAGTTTTTATGCGTGCAAAATGCTTTTCAGAGCGAGAGAAGCACTTTTTGACCAACAATGTGACTCTGACCTTTCAATTTTGATATTGCTCAAAACTAATGGAATTCACTCCCAAATGGTGGTTTATGCTTAAATAACCCTTTTGTAAGCATAATAACACGTTTCCATTGAAAGAAACAGAAATATTCACATGTCAAGTTTTTATGCGTGCAAAATGCTTTTCAGAGCGAGAGAAGCACTTTTTGACCAACAATGTGATTTTTACCTTACAATGTTGATATTGCTCAAAACTAATGGAATTCACTCCCAAATGGTGGTTTATGCTTAAATAACCCTTTTGTAAGCATAATAACACGTTTCCATTGAAAGAAACAGAAATATTCACATGTCAAGTTTTTATGCGTGCAAAATGCTTTTCAGAGCGAGAGAAGCACTTTTTGACCAAAAATGTGATTTTTACCTTACAATGTTGATATTGCTCAAAACGAATGGAATTCACTCCCAAATGGTGGTTTATGCTTAAATAACCCTTTTGTATCATAATAACACGTTTGAATTGAAAGGAACAGAAATATTCACTTGTCAAGTTTTTATGCGTGCAAAATGCTTTTCAGAGCGAGAGAAGCACTTTTTGACCAACAATGTGATTTTTACCTTACAATGTTGATATTGCTCAAAACTAATGGAATTCACTCCCAAATGGTGGTTTATGCTTAAATAACCCTTTTGTAAGCATAATAACACGTTTCCATTGAAAGTAACAGAAATATTCACGTTTCTAGTTTTTATGTGTGCAAAATGCTTTTCAGAGCGAGAGAAGCACTTTTTGACCAACAATGTGATTCTGACCTTACAATGTTGATATTGCTCAAAACTAATGGAATTCACTCCCAAATGGTGGTTTATGCTTAAATAACCCTTTTGTATCATAATAACACGTTTGAATTGAAAGGAACAGAAATATTCACTTGTCAAGTTTTTATGCGTGCAAAATGCTTTTCAGAGCGAGAGAAGCACTTTTTGACCAACAATGTGACTCTGACCTTTCAATTTTGATATTGCTCAAAACTAATGGAATTCACTCCCAAATGGTGGTTTATGCTTAAATAACCCTTTTGTAAGCATAATAACACGTTTCCATTGAAAGAAACAGAAATATTCACATGTCAAGTTTTTATGCGTGCAAAATGCTTTTCAGAGCGAGAGAAGCACTTTTTGACCAACAATGTGACTCTGACCTTTCAATTTTGATATTGCTCAAAACTAATGGAATTCACTCCCAAATGGTGGTTTATGCTTAAATAACCCTTTTGTAAGCATAATAACACGTTTCCATTGAAAGTAACAGAAATATTCACATGTCAAGTTTTTATGTGTGCAAAATGCTTTTCAGAGCGAGAGAAGCACTTTTTGACCAACAATGTGATTCTGACCTTTCAATTTTGATATTGCTCAAAACTAATGGAATTCACTCCCAAATGGTGGTTTATGCTTAAATAACCCTTTTGTAAGCATAATAACACGTTTCCATTGAAAGAAACAGAAATATTCACATGTCAAGTTTTTATGCGTGCAAAATGCTTTTCAGAGCGAGAGAAGCACTTTTTGACCAACAATGTGATTTTTACCTTACAATGTTGATATTGCTCAAAACTAATGGAATTCACTCCCAAATGGTGGTTTATGCTTAAATAACCCTTTTGTATCATAATAACACGTTTGAATTGAAAGGAACAGAAATATTCACTTGTCAAGTTTTTATGCGTGCAAAATGCTTTTCAGAGCGAGAGAAGCACTTTTTGACCAACAATGTGATTCTGACCTTACAATGTTGATATTGCTCAAAACAAATGGAATTCACTCCCAAATGGTGGTTTATGCTTAAATAACCCTTTTGTATCATAATAACACGTTTGAATTGAAAGGAACAGAAATATTCACTTGTCAAGTTTTTATGCGTGCAAATTGCTTTTCAGAGCGAGAGAAGCACTTTTTGACCAACAATGTGATTCTGACCTTACAATGTTGATATTGCTCAAAACGAATGGAATTCACTCCCAAATGGTGGTTTATGCTTAAATAACCCTTTTGTATCATAATAACACGTTTGAATTGAAAGGAACAGAAATATTCACTTGTCAAGTTTTTATGCGTGCAAAATGCTTTTCAGAGCGAGAGAAGCACTTTTTGACCAACAATGTGACTCTGACCTTACAATGTTGATATTGCTCAAAACGAATGGAATTCACTCCCAAATGGTGGTTTATGCTTAAATAACCCTTTTGTATCATAATAACACGTTTGAATTGAAAGGAACAGAAATATTCACTTGTCAAGTTTTTATGCGTGCAAAATGCTTTTCAGAGCGAGAGAAGCACTTTTTGACCAACAATGTGACTCTGACCTTTCAATTTTGATATTGCTCAAAACTAATGGAATTCACTCCCAAATGGTGGTTTATGCTTAAATAACCCTTTTGTAAGCATAATAACACGTTTGAAGTGAAAGAAACAGAAATATTCACATGTCAAGTTTTTATGCGTGCAAAATGCTTTTCAGAGCGAGAGAAGCACTTTTTGACCAACAATGTGATTTTTACCTTACAATGTTGATATTGCTCAAAACTAATGGAATTCACTCCCAAATGGTGGTTTATGCTTAAATAACCCTTTTGTATCATAATAACACGTTTGAATTGAAAGGAACAGAAATATTCACTTGTCAAGTTTTTATGCGTGCAAAATGCTTTTCAGAGCGAGAGAAGCACTTTTTGACCAACAATGTGATTTTTACCTTTCAATTTTGATATTGCTCAAAACTAATGGAATTCACTCCCAAATGGTGGTTTATGCTTAAATAACCCTTTTGTAAGCATAATAACACGTTTCCATTGAAAGAAACAGAAATATTCACATGTCAAGTTTTTATGCGTGCAAAATGCTTTTCAGAGCGAGAGAAGCACTTTTTGACCAACAATGTGACTCTGACCTTTCAATTTTGATATTGCTCAAAACTAATGGAATTCACTCCCAAATGGTGGTTTATGCTTAAATAACCCTTTTGTAAGCATAATAACACGTTTCCATTGAAAGTAACAGAAATATTCACATGTCAAGTTTTTATGTGTGCAAAATGCTTTTCAGAGCGAGAGAAGCACTTTTTGACCAACAATGTGATTTTTACCTTTCAATTTTGATATTGCTCAAAACTAATGGAATTCACTCCCAAATGGTGGTTTATGCTTAAATAACCCTTTTGTAAGCATAATAACACGTTTCCATTGAAAGTAACAGAAATATTCACATGTCAAGTTTTTATGTGTGCAAAATGCTTTTCAGAGCGAGAGAAGCACTTTTTGACCAACAATGTGATTCTGACCTTTCAATTTTGATATTGCTCAAAACGAATGGAATTCACGCCCAAATGGTGGTTTATGCTTAAATAACCCTTTTGTAAGCATAATAACACGTTTCCATTGAAAGAAACAGAAATATTCACATGTCAAGTTTTTATGCGTGCAAAATGCTTTTCAGAGCGAGAGAAGCACTTTTTGACCAACAATGTGATTCTGACCTTACAATGTTGATATTGCTCAAAACGAATGGAATTCACTCCCAAATGGTGGTTTATGCTTAAATAACCCTTTTGTATCATAATAACACGTTTGAATTGAAAGGAACAGAAATATTCACTTGTCAAGTTTTTATGCGTGCAAAATGCTTTTCAGAGCGAGAGAAGCACTTTTTGACCAACAATGTGATTCTGACCTTTCAATTTTGATATTGCTCAAAACTAATGGAATTCACTCCCAAATGGTGGTTTATGCTTAAATAACCCTTTTGTATCATAATAACACGTTTGAATTGAAAGGAACAGAAATATTCACTTGTCAAGTTTTTATGCGTGCAAAATGCTTTTCAGAGCGAGAGAAGCACTTTTTGACCAACAATGTGATTTTTACCTTACAATGTTGATATTGCTCAAAACTAATGGAATTCACTCCCAAATGGTGGTTTATGCTTAAATAACCCTTTTGTAAGCATAATAACACGTTTGAAGTGAAAGAAACAGAAATATTCACATGTCAAGTTTTTATGCGTGCAAAATGCTTTTCAGAGCGAGAGAAGCACTTTTTGACCAACAATGTGATTTTTACCTTACAATGTTGATATTGCTCAAAACTAATGGAATTCACTCCCAAATGGTGGTTTATGCTTAAATAACCCTTTTGTATCATAATAACACGTTTGAATTGAAAGGAACAGAAATATTCACTTGTCAAGTTTTTATGCGTGCAAAATGCTTTTCAGAGCGAGAGAAGCACTTTTTGACCAACAATGTGATTCTGACCTTACAATGTTGATATTGCTCAAAACAAATGGAATTCACTCCCAAATGGTGGTTTATGCTTAAATAACCCTTTTGTATCATAATAACACGTTTGAATTGAAAGGAACAGAAATATTCACTTGTCAAGTTTTTATGCGTGCAAATTGCTTTTCAGAGCGAGAGAAGCACTTTTTGACCAACAATGTGATTCTGACCTTACAATGTTGATATTGCTCAAAACGAATGGAATTCACTCCCAAATGGTGGTTTATGCTTAAATAACCCTTTTGTATCATAATAACACGTTTGAATTGAAAGGAACAGAAATATTCACTTGTCAAGTTTTTATGCGTGCAAAATGCTTTTCAGAGCGAGAGAAGCACTTTTTGACCAACAATGTGACTCTGACCTTACAATGTTGATATTGCTCAAAACGAATGGAATTCACTCCCAAATGGTGGTTTATGCTTAAATAACCCTTTTGTATCATAATAACACGTTTGAATTGAAAGGAACAGAAATATTCACTTGTCAAGTTTTTATGCGTGCAAAATGCTTTTCAGAGCGAGAGAAGCACTTTTTGACCAACAATGTGACTCTGACCTTTCAATTTTGATATTGCTCAAAACTAATGGAATTCACTCCCAAATGGTGGTTTATGCTTAAATAACCCTTTTGTAAGCATAATAACACGTTTGAAGTGAAAGAAACAGAAATATTCACATGTCAAGTTTTTATGCGTGCAAAATGCTTTTCAGAGCGAGAGAAGCACTTTTTGACCAACAATGTGATTTTTACCTTACAATGTTGATATTGCTCAAAACTAATGGAATTCACTCCCAAATGGTGGTTTATGCTTAAATAACCCTTTTGTATCATAATAACACGTTTGAATTGAAAGGAACAGAAATATTCACTTGTCAAGTTTTTATGCGTGCAAAATGCTTTTCAGAGCGAGAGAAGCACTTTTTGACCAACAATGTGATTTTTACCTTTCAATTTTGATATTGCTCAAAACTAATGGAATTCACTCCCAAATGGTGGTTTATGCTTAAATAACCCTTTTGTAAGCATAATAACACGTTTCCATTGAAAGAAACAGAAATATTCACATGTCAAGTTTTTATGCGTGCAAAATGCTTTTCAGAGCGAGAGAAGCACTTTTTGACCAACAATGTGACTCTGACCTTTCAATTTTGATATTGCTCAAAACTAATGGAATTCACTCCCAAATGGTGGTTTATGCTTAAATAACCCTTTTGTAAGCATAATAACACGTTTCCATTGAAAGTAACAGAAATATTCACATGTCAAGTTTTTATGTGTGCAAAATGCTTTTCAGAGCGAGAGAAGCACTTTTTGACCAACAATGTGATTCTGACCTTTCAATTTTGATATTGCTCAAAACTAATGGAATTCACTCCCAAATGGTGGTTTATGCTTAAATAACCCTTTTGTAAGCATAATAACACGTTTCCATTGAAAGAAACAGAAATATTCACATGTCAAGTTTTTATGCGTGCAAAATGCTTTTCAGAGCGAGAGAAGCACTTTTTGACCAACAATGTGATTTTTACCTTACAATGTTGATATTGCTCAAAACTAATGGAATTCACTCCCAAATGGTGGTTTATGCTTAAATAACCCTTTTGTATCATAATAACACGTTTGAATTGAAAGGAACAGAAATATTCACTTGTCAAGTTTTTATGCGTGCAAATTGCTTTTCAGAGCGAGAGAAGCACTTTTTGACCAACAATGTGATTTTGACCTTACAATGTTGATATTGCTCAAAACGAATGGAATTCACTCCCAAATGGTGGTTTATGCTTAAATAACCCTTTTGTATCATAATAACACGTTTGAATTGAAAGGAACAGAAATATTCACTTGTCAAGTTTTTATGCGTGCAAAATGCTTTTCAGAGCGAGAGAAGCACTTTTTGACCAACAATGTGATTCTGACCTTACAATGTTGATATTGCTCAAAACGAATGGAATTCACTCCCAAATGGTGGTTTATGCTTAAATAACCCTTTTGTATCATAATAACACGTTTGAATTGAAAGGAACAGAAATATTCACATGTCAAGTTTTTATGTGTGCAAAATGCTTTTCAGAGCGAGAGAAGCACTTTTTGACCAACAATGTGATTTTTACCTTTCAATTTTGATATTGCTCAAAACTAATGGAATTCACTCCCAAATGGTGGTTTATGCTTAAATAACCCTTTTGTAAGCATAATAACACGTTTCCATTGAAAGTAACAGAAATATTCACATGTCAAGTTTTTATGTGTGCAAAATGCTTTTCAGAGCGAGAGAAGCACTTTTTGACCAACAATGTGATTCTGACCTTTCAATTTTGATATTGCTCAAAACGAATGGAATTCACGCCCAAATGGTGGTTTATGCTTAAATAACCCTTTTGTAAGCATAATAACACGTTTCCATTGAAAGAAACAGAAATATTCACATGTCAAGTTTTTATGCGTGCAAAATGCTTTTCAGAGCGAGAGAAGCACTTTTTGACCAACAATGTGATTCTGACCTTACAATGTTGATATTGCTCAAAACGAATGGAATTCACTCCCAAATGGTGGTTTATGCTTAAATAACCCTTTTGTATCATAATAACACGTTTGAATTGAAAGGAACAGAAATATTCACTTGTCAAGTTTTTATGCGTGCAAAATGCTTTTCAGAGCGAGAGAAGCACTTTTTGACCAACAATGTGATTCTGACCTTTCAATTTTGATATTGCTCAAAACTAATGGAATTCACTCCCAAATGGTGGTTTATGCTTAAATAACCCTTTTGTATCATAATAACACGTTTGAATTGAAAGGAACAGAAATATTCACTTGTCAAGTTTTTATGCGTGCAAAATGCTTTTCAGAGCGAGAGAAGCACTTTTTGACCAACAATGTGATTTTTACCTTACAATGTTGATATTGCTCAAAACTAATGGAATTCACTCCCAAATGGTGGTTTATGCTTAAATAACCCTTTTGTAAGCATAATAACACGTTTGAAGTGAAAGAAACAGAAATATTCACATGTCAAGTTTTTATGCGTGCAAAATGCTTTTCAGAGCGAGAGAAGCACTTTTTGACCAACAATGTGATTTTTACCTTACAATGTTGATATTGCTCAAAACTAATGGAATTCACTCCCAAATGGTGGTTTATGCTTAAATAACCCTTTTGTATCATAATAACACGTTTCCATTGAAAGGAACAGAAATATTCACTTGTCAAGTTTTTATGCGTGCAAAATGCTTTTCAGAGCGAGAGAAGCACTTTTTGACCAACAATGTGATTTTTACCTTTCAATTTTGATATTGCTCAAAACTAATGGAATTCACTCCCAAATGGTGGTTTATGCTTAAATAACCCTTTTGTAAGCATAATAACACGTTTCCATTGAAAGAAACAGAAATATTCACATGTCAAGTTTTTATGCGTGCAAAATGCTTTTCAGAGCGAGAGAAGCACTTTTTGACCAACAATGTGACTCTGACCTTTCAATTTTGATATTGCTCAAAACTAATGGAATTCACTCCCAAATGGTGGTTTATGCTTAAATAACCCTTTTGTAAGCATAATAACACGTTTGAAGTGAAAGAAACAGAAATATTCACATGTCAAGTTTTTATGCGTGCAAAATGCTTTTCAGAGCAAGAGAAGCACTTTTTGACCAACAATGTGACTCTGACCTTTCAATTTTGATATTGCTCAAAACTAATGGAATTCACTCCCAAATGGTGGTTTATGCTTAAATAACCCTTTTGTAAGCATAATAACACGTTTCCATTGAAAGTAACAGAAATATTCACATGTCAAGTTTTTATGTGTGCAAAATGCTTTTCAGAGCGAGAGAAGCACTTTTTGACCAACAATGTGATTCTGACCTTTCAATTTTGATATTGCTCAAAACGAATGGAATTCACGCCCAAATGGTGGTTTATGCTTAAATAACCCTTTTGTAAGCATAATAACACGTTTCCATTGAAAGAAACAGAAATATTCACATGTCAAGTTTTTATGCGTGCAAAATGCTTTTCAGAGCGAGAGAAGCACTTTTTGACCAACAATGTGATTCTGACCTTACAATGTTGATATTGCTCAAAACGAATGGAATTCACTCCCAAATGGTGGTTTATGCTTAAATAACCCTTTTGTATCATAATAACACGTTTGAATTGAAAGGAACAGAAATATTCACTTGTCAAGTTTTTATGCGTGCAAAATGCTTTTCAGAGCGAGAGAAGCACTTTTTGACCAACAATGTGATTCTGACCTTTCAATTTTGATATTGCTCAAAACTAATGGAATTCACTCCCAAATGGTGGTTTATGCTTAAATAACCCTTTTGTATCATAATAACACGTTTGAATTGAAAGGAACAGAAATATTCACTTGTCAAGTTTTTATGCGTGCAAAATGCTTTTCAGAGCGAGAGAAGCACTTTTTGACCAACAATGTGACTCTGACCTTTCAATTTTGATATTGCTCAAAACTAATGGAATTCACTCCCAAATGGTGGTTTATGCTTAAATAACCCTTTTGTATCATAATAACACGTTTGAATTGAAAGGAACAGAAATATTCACTTGTCAAGTTTTTATGCGTGCAAAATGCTTTTCAGAGCGAGAGAAGCACTTTTTGACCAACAATGTGATTTTTACCTTTCAATTTTGATATTGCTCAAAACTAATGGAATTCACTCCCAAATGGTGGTTTATGCTTAAATAACCCTTTTGTAAGCATAATAACACGTTTCCATTGAAAGAAACAGAAATATTCACATGTCAAGTTTTTATGCGTGCAAAATGCTTTTCAAAAAGTGCGAGAGAAGCACTTTTTGACCAACAATGTGACTCTGACCTTTCAATTTTGATATTGCTCAAAACTAATGGAATTCACTCCCAAATGGTGGTTTATGCTTAAATAACCCTTTTGTAAGCATAATAACACGTTTGAAGTGAAAGAAACAGAAATATTCACATGTCAAGTTTTTATGCGTGCAAAATGCTTTTCAGAGCAAGAGAAGCACTTTTTGACCAACAATGTGACTCTGACCTTTCAATTTTGATATTGCTCAAAACTAATGGAATTCACTCCCAAATGGTGGTTTATGCTTAAATAACCCTTTTGTAAGCATAATAACACGTTTCCATTGAAAGTAACAGAAATATTCACATGTCAAGTTTTTATGTGTGCAAAATGCTTTTCAGAGCGAGAGAAGCACTTTTTGACCAACAATGTGATTCTGACCTTTCAATTTTGATATTGCTCAAAACGAATGGAATTCACGCCCAAATGGTGGTTTATGCTTAAATAACCCTTTTGTATCATAATAACACGTTTGAATTGAAAGGAACAGAAATATTCACTTGTCAAGTTTTTATGCGTGCAAAATGCTTTTCAGAGCGAGAGAAGCACTTTTTGACCAACAATGTGATTCTGACCTTTCAATTTTGATATTGCTCAAAACTAATGGAATTCACTCCCAAATGGTGGTTTATGCTTAAATAACCCTTTTGTATCATAATAACACGTTTGAATTGAAAGGAACAGAAATATTCACTTGTCAAGTTTTTATGCGTGCAAAATGCTTTTCAGAGCGAGAGAAGCACTTTTTGACCAACAATGTGATTTTTACCTTACAATGTTGATATTGCTCAAAACTAATGGAATTCACTCCCAAATGGTGGTTTATGCTTAAATAACCCTTTTGTAAGCATAATAACACGTTTGAAGTGAAAGAAACAGAAATATTCACATGTCAAGTTTTTATGCGTGCAAAATGCTTTTCAGAGCGAGAGAAACACTTTTTGACCAACAATGTGATTTTTACCTTACAATGTTGATATTGCTCAAAACTAATGGAATTCACTCCCAAATGGTGGTTTATGCTTAAATAACCCTTTTGTATCATAATAACACGTTTGAATTGAAAGGAACAGAAATATTCACTTGTCAAGTTTTTATGCGTGCAAAATGCTTTTCAGAGCGAGAGAAGCACTTTTTGACCAACAATGTGATTTTTACCTTTCAATTTTGATATTGCTCAAAACTAATGGAATTCACTCCCAAATGGTGGTTTATGCTTAAATAACCCTTTTGTATCATAATAACACGTTTGAATTGAAAGGAACAGAAATATTCACTTGTCAAGTTTTTATGCGTGCAAAATGCTTTTCAGAGCGAGAGAAGCACTTTTTGACCAACAATGTGATTTTTACCTTTCAATTTTGATATTGCTCAAAACTAATGGAATTCACTCCCAAATGGTGGTTTATGCTTAAATAACCCTTTTGTAAGCATAATAACACGTTTCCATTGAAAGAAACAGAAATATTCACATGTCAAGTTTTTATGCGTGCAAAATGCTTTTCAAAAAGTGCGAGAGAAGCACTTTTTGACCAACAATGTGACTCTGACCTTTCAATTTTGATATTGCTCAAAACTAATGGAATTCACTCCCAAATGGTGGTTTATGCTTAAATAACCCTTTTGTAAGCATAATAACACGTTTGAAGTGAAAGAAACAGAAATATTCACATGTCAAGTTTTTATGCGTGCAAAATGCTTTTCAGAGCAAGAGAAGCACTTTTTGACCAACAATGTGACTCTGACCTTTCAATTTTGATATTGCTCAAAACTAATGGAATTCACTCCCAAATGGTGGTTTATGCTTAAATAACCCTTTTGTAAGCATAATAACACGTTTCCATTGAAAGTAACAGAAATATTCACATGTCAAGTTTTTATGTGTGCAAAATGCTTTTCAGAGCGAGAGAAGCACTTTTTGACCAACAATGTGATTCTGACCTTTCAATTTTGATATTGCTCAAAACGAATGGAATTCACGCCCAAATGGTGGTTTATGCTTAAATAACCCTTTTGTATCATAATAACACGTTTGAATTGAAAGGAACAGAAATATTCACTTGTCAAGTTTTTATGCGTGCAAAATGCTTTTCAGAGCGAGAGAAGCACTTTTTGACCAACAATGTGATTCTGACCTTTCAATTTTGATATTGCTCAAAACTAATGGAATTCACTCCCAAATGGTGGTTTATGCTTAAATAACCCTTTTGTATCATAATAACACGTTTGAATTGAAAGGAACAGAAATATTCACTTGTCAAGTTTTTATGCGTGCAAAATGCTTTTCAGAGCGAGAGAAGCACTTTTTGACCAACAATGTGATTTTTACCTTACAATGTTGATATTGCTCAAAACTAATGGAATTCACTCCCAAATGGTGGTTTATGCTTAAATAACCCTTTTGTAAGCATAATAACACGTTTGAAGTGAAAGAAACAGAAATATTCACATGTCAAGTTTTTATGCGTGCAAAATGCTTTTCAGAGCGAGAGAAACACTTTTTGACCAACAATGTGATTTTTACCTTACAATGTTGATATTGCTCAAAACTAATGGAATTCACTCCCAAATGGTGGTTTATGCTTAAATAACCCTTTTGTATCATAATAACACGTTTGAATTGAAAGGAACAGAAATATTCACTTGTCAAGTTTTTATGCGTGCAAAATGCTTTTCAGAGCGAGAGAAGCACTTTTTGACCAACAATGTGATTTTTACCTTTCAATTTTGATATTGCTCAAAACTAATGGAATTCACTCCCAAATGGTGGTTTATGCTTAAATAACCCTTTTGTAAGCATAATAACACGTTTCCATTGAAAGAAACAGAAATATTCACATGTCAAGTTTTTATGCGTGCAAAATGCTTTTCAGAGCGAGAGAAGCACTTTTTGACCAACAATGTGACTCTGACCTTTCAATTTTGATATTGCTCAAAACTAATGGAATTCACTCCCAAATGGTGGTTTATGCTTAAATAACCCTTTTGTAAGCATAATAACACGTTTGAAGTGAAAGAAACAGAAATATTCACATGTCAAGTTTTTATGCGTGCAAAATGCTTTTCAGAGCGAGAGAAGCACTTTTTGACCAACAATGTGATTTTTACCTTACAATGTTGATATTGCTCAAAACTAATGGAATTCACTCCCAAATGGTGGTTTATGCTTAAATAACCCTTTTGTATCATAATAACACGTTTGAATTGAAAGGAACAGAAATATTCACTTGTCAAGTTTTTATGCGTGCAAAATGCTTTTCAGAGCGAGAGAAGCACTTTTTGACCAACAATGTGATTTTTACCTTTCAATTATGATATTGCTCAAAACTAATGGAATTCACTCCCAAATGGTGGTTTATGCTTAAATAACCCTTTTGTAAGCATAATAACACGTTTCCATTGAAAGAAACAGAAATATTCACATGTCAAGTTTTTATGCGTGCAAAATGCTTTTCAGAGCGAGAGAAGCACTTTTTGACCAACAATGTGATTCTGACCTTTCAATTTTGATATTGCTCAAAACTAATGGAATTCACTCCCAAATGGTGGTTTATGCTTAAATAACCCTTTTGTAAGCATAATAACACGTTTCCATTGAAAGAAACAGAAATATTCACATGTCAAGTTTTTATGCGTGCAAAATGCTTTTCAGAGCGAGAGAAGCACTTTTTGACCAACAATGTGATTTTTACCTTACAATGTTGATATTGCTCAAAACTAATGGAATTCACTCCCAAATGGTGGTTCATGCTTAAATAACCCTTTTGTATCATAATAACACGTTTGAATTGAAAGGAACAGAAATATTCACTTGTCAAGTTTTTATGCGTGCAAATTGCTTTTCAGAGCGAGAGAAGCACTTTTTGACCAACAATGTGATTTTGACCTTACAATGTTGATATTGCTCAAAACGAATGGAATTCACTCCCAAATGGTGGTTTATGCTTAAATAACCCTTTTGTATCATAATAACACGTTTGAATTGAAAGGAACAGAAATATTCACTTGTCAAGTTTTTATGCGTGCAAAATGCTTTTCAGAGCGAGAGAAGCACTTTTTGACCAACAATGTGATTCTGACCTTACAATGTTGATATTGCTCAAAACGAATGGAATTCACTCCCAAATGGTGGTTTATGCTTAAATAACCCTTTTGTATCATAATAACACGTTTCCATTGAAAGAAACAGAAATATTCACATGTCAAGTTTTTATGCGTGCAAAATGCTTTTCAGAGCAAGAGAAGCACTTTTTGACCAACAATGTGACTCTGACCTTTCAATTTTGATATTGCTCAAAACTAATGGAATTCACTCCCAAATGGTGGTTTATGCTTAAATAACCCTTTTGTAAGCATAATAACACGTTTCCATTGAAAGTAACAGAAATATTCACATGTCAAGTTTTTATGTGTGCAAAATGCTTTTCAGAGCGAGAGAAGCACTTTTTGACCAACAATGTGATTCTGACCTTTCAATTTTGATATTGCTCAAAACGAATGGAATTCACTCCCAAATGGTGGTTTATGCTTAAATAACCCTTTTGTAAGCATAATAACACGTTTCCATTGAAAGAAACAGAAATATTCACATGTCAAGTTTTTATGCGTGCAAAATGCTTTTCAGAGCGAGAGAAGCACTTTTTGACCAACAATGTGATTCTGACCTTTCAATTTTGATATTGCTCAAAACGAATGGAATTCACTCCCAAATGGTGGTTTATGCTTAAATAACCCTTTTGTAAGCATAATAACACGTTTCCATTGAAAGAAACAGAAATATTCACATGTCAAGTTTTTATGCGTGCAAAATGCTTTTCAGAGCGAGAGAAGCACTTTTTGACCAACAATGTGATTCTGACCTTACAATGTTGATATTGCTCAAAACGAATGGAATTCACTCCCAAATGGTGGTTTATGCTTAAATAACCCTTTTGTATCATAATAACACGTTTGAATTGAAAGGAACAGAAATATTCACTTGTCAAGTTTTTATGCGTGCAAAATGCTTTTCAGAGCGAGAGAAGCACTTTTTGACCAACAACGTGATTCTGACCTTTCAATTTTGATATTGCTCAAAACTAATGGAATTCACTCCCAAATGGTGGTTTATGCTTAAATAACCCTTTTGTATCATAATAACACGTTTGAATTGAAAGGAACAGAAATATTCACTTGTCAAGTTTTTATGCGTGCAAAATGCTTTTCAGAGCGAGAGAAGCACTTTTTGACCAACAATGTGATTTTTACCTTACAATGTTGATATTGCTCAAAACTAATGGAATTCACTCCCAAATGGTGGTTTATGCTTAAATAACCCTTTTGTAAGCATAATAACACGTTTGAAGTGAAAGAAACAGAAATATTCACATGTCAAGTTTTTATGCGTGCAAAATGCTTTTCAGAGCGAGAGAAGCACTTTTTGACCAACAATGTGATTTTTACCTTACAATGTTGATATTGCTCAAAACTAATGGAATTCACTCCCAAATGGTGGTTTATGCTTAAATAACCCTTTTGTATCATAATAACACGTTTGAATTGAAAGGAACAGAAATATTCACTTGTCAAGTTTTTATGCGTGCAAAATGCTTTTCAGAGCGAGAGAAGCACTTTTTGACCAACAATGTGATTTTTACCTTTCAATTTTGATATTGCTCAAAACTAATGGAATTCACTCCCAAATGGTGGTTTATGCTTAAATAACCCTTTTGTAAGCATAATAACACGTTTCCATTGAAAGAAACAGAAATATTCACATGTCAAGTTTTTATGCGTGCAAAATGCTTTTCAGAGCGAGAGAAGCACTTTTTGACCAACAATGTGACTCTGACCTTTCAATTTTGATATTGCTCAAAACTAATGGAATTCACTCCCAAATGGTGGTTTATGCTTAAATAACCCTTTTGTAAGCATAATAACACGTTTCCATTGAAAGTAACAGAAATATTCACATGTCAAGTTTTTATGTGTGCAAAATGCTTTTCAGAGCGAGAGAAGCACTTTTTGACCAACAATGTGATTCTGACCTTTCAATTTTGATATTGCTCAAAACTAATGGAATTCACTCCCAAATGGTGGTTTATGCTTAAATAACCCTTTTGTAAGCATAATAACACGTTTCCATTGAAAGAAACAGAAATATTCACATGTCAAGTTTTTATGCGTGCAAAATGCTTTTCAGAGCGAGAGAAGCACTTTTTGACCAACAATGTGACTCTGACCTTTCAATTTTGATATTGCTCAAAACTAATGGAATTCACTCCCAAATGGTGGTTTATGCTTAAATAACCCTTTTGTAAGCATAATAACACGTTTCCATTGAAAGTAACAGAAATATTCACATGTCAAGTTTTTATGTGTGCAAAATGCTTTTCAGAGCGAGAGAAGCACTTTTTGACCAACAATGTGATTCTGACCTTTCAATTTTGATATTGCTCAAAACTAATGGAATTCACTCCCAAATGGTGGTTTATGCTTAAATAACCCTTTTGTAAGCATAATAACACGTTTCCATTGAAAGAAACAGAAATATTCACATGTCAAGTTTTTATGCGTGCAAAATGCTTTTCAGAGCGAGAGAAGCACTTTTTGACCAACAATGTGATTTTTACCTTACAATGTTGATATTGCTCAAAACTAATGGAATTCACTCCCAAATGGTGGTTTATGCTTAAATAACCCTTTTGTATCATAATAACACGTTTGAATTGAAAGGAACAGAAATATTCACTTGTCAAGTTTTTATGCGTGCAAAATGCTTTTCAGAGCGAGAGAAGCACTTTTTGACCAACAATGTGATTCTGACCTTACAATGTTGATATTGCTCAAAACGAATGGAATTCACTCCCAAATGGTGGTTTATGCTTAAATAACCCTTTTGTATCATAATAACACGTTTGAATTGAAAGGAACAGAAATATTCACTTGTCAAGTTTTTATGCGTGCAAATGGCTTTTCAGAGCGAGAGAAGCACTTTTTGACCAACAATGTGATTCTGACCTTACAATGTTGATATTGCTCAAAACGAATGGAATTCACTCCCAAATGGTGGTTTATGCTTAAATAACCCTTTTGTATCATAATAACACGTTTGAATTGAAAGGAACAGAAATATTCACTTGTCAAGTTTTTATGCGTGCAAAATGCTTTTCAGAGCGAGAGAAGCACTTTTTGACCAACAATGTGATTCTGACCTTACAATGTTGATATTGCTCAAAACGAATGGAATTCACTCCCAAATGGTGGTTTATGCTTAAATAACCCTTTTGTATCATAATAACACGTTTGAATTGAAAGGAACAGAAATATTCACTTATCAAGTTTTTATGCGTGCAAAATGCTTTTCAGAGCGAGAGAAGCACTTTTTGACCAACAATGTGACTCTGACCTTTCAATTTTGATATTGCTCAAAACTAATGGAATTCACTCCCAAATGGTGGTTTATGCTTAAATAACCCTTTTGTAAGCATAATAACACGTTTCCATTGAAAGAAACAGAAATATTCACATGTCAAGTTTTTATGCGTGCAAAATGCTTTTCAGAGCGAGAGAAGCACTTTTTGACCAACAATGTGATTTTTACCTTACAATGTTGATATTGCTCAAAACTAATGGAATTCACTCCCAAATGGTGGTTTATGCTTAAATAACCCTTTTGTATCATAATAACACGTTTGAATTGAAAGGAACAGAAATATTCACTTGTCAAGTTTTTATGCGTGCAAAATGCTTTTCAGAGCGAGAGAAGCACTTTTTGACCAACAATGTGATTCTGACCTTACAATGTTGATATTGCTCAAAACGAATGGAATTCACTCCCAAATGGTGGTTTATGCTTAAATAACCCTTTTGTATCATAATAACACGTTTGAATTGAAAGGAACAGAAATATTCACTTGTCAAGTTTTTATGCGTGCAAAATGCTTTTCAGAGCGAGAGAAGCACTTTTTGACCAACAATGTGATTCTGACCTTACAATGTTGATATTGCTCAAAACGAATGGAATTCACTCCCAAATGGTGGTTTATGCTTAAATAACCCTTTTGTATCATAATAACACGTTTGAATTGAAAGGAACAGAAATATTCACTTGTCAAGTTTTTATGCGTGCAAAATGCTTTTCAGAGCGAGAGAAGCACTTTTTGACCAACAATGTGATTCTGACCTTACAATGTTGATATTGCTCAAAACGAATGGAATTCACTCCCAAATGGTGGTTTATGCTTAAATAACCCTTTTGTATCATAATAACACGTTTGAATTGAAAGGAACAGAAATATTCACATGTCAAGTTTTTATGCGTGCAAAATGCTTTTCAGAGCGAGAGAAGCACTTTTTGACCAACAATGTGATTTTTACCTTTCAATTTTGATATTGCTCAAAACTAATGGAATTCACTCCCAAATGGTGGTTTATGCTTAAATAACCCTTTTGTAAGCATAATAACACGTTTCCATTGAAAGAAACAGAGATATTCACATGTCAAGTTTTTATGCGTGCAAAATGCTTTTCAGAGCAAGAGAAGCACTTTTTGACCAACAATGTGACTCTGACCTTTCAATTTTGATATTGCTCAAAACTAATGGAATTCACTCCCAAATGGTGGTTTATGCTTAAATAACCCTTTTGTAAGCATAATAACACGTTTCCATTGAAAGTAACAGAAATATTCACATGTCAAGTTTTTATGTGTGCAAAATGCTTTTCAGAGCGAGAGAAGCACTTTTTGACCAACAATGTGATTCTGACCTTTCAATTTTGATATTGCTCAAAACGAATGGAATTCACTCCCAAATGGTGGTTTATGCTTAAATAACCCTTTTGTAAGCATAATAACACGTTTCCATTGAAAGAAACAGAAATATTCACATGTCAAGTTTTTATGCGTGCAAAATGCTTTTCAGAGCGAGAGAAGCACTTTTTGACCAACAATGTGATTCTGACCTTACAATGTTGATATTGCTCAAAACGAATGGAATTCACTCCCAAATGGTGGTTTATGCTTAAATAACCCTTTTGTATCATAATAACACGTTTCCATTGAAAGAAACAGAAATATTCACATGTCAAGTTTTTATGCGTGCAAAATGCTTTTCAGAGCGAGAGAAGCACTTTTTGACCAAAAATGTGATTTTTACCTTACAATGTTGATATTGCTCAAAACGAATGGAATTCACTCCCAAATGGTGGTTTATGCTTAAATAACCCTTTTGTATCATAATAACACGTTTGAATTGAAAGGAACAGAAATATTCACTTGTCAAGTTTTTATGCGTGCAAAATGCTTTTCAGAGCGAGAGAAGCACTTTTTGACCAACAATGTGATTTTTACCTTACAATGTTGATATTGCTCAAAACTAATGGAATTCACTCCCAAATGGTGGTTTATGCTTAAAAAACCCTTTTGTAAGCATAATAACACGTTTGAAGTGAAAGAAACAGAAATATTCACATGTCAAGTTTTTATGCGTGCAAAATGCTTTTCAGAGCGAGAGAAGCACTTTTTGACCAACAATGTGATTTTTACCTTACAATGTTGATATTGCTCAAAACTAATGGAATTCACTCCCAAATGGTGGTTTATGCTTAAATAACCCTTTTGTATCATAATAACACGTTTGAATTGAAAGGAACAGAAATATTCACTTGTCAAGTTTTTATGCGTGCAAAATGCTTTTCAGAGCGAGAGAAGCACTTTTTGACCAACAATGTGATTTTTACCTTTCAATTTTGATATTGCTCAAAACTAATGGAATTCACTCCCAAATGGTGGTTTATGCTTAAATAACCCTTTTGTAAGCATAATAACACGTTTCCATTGAAAGAAACAGAAATATTCACATGTCAAGTTTTTATGCGTGCAAAATGCTTTTCAGAGCGAGAGAAGCACTTTTTGACCAACAATGTGACTCTGACCTTTCAATTTTGATATTGCTCAAAACTAATGGAATTCACTCCCAAATGGTGGTTTATGCTTAAATAACCCTTTTGTAAGCATAATAACACGTTTCCATTGAAAGTAACAGAAATATTCACATGTCAAGTTTTTATGTGTGCAAAATGCTTTTCAGAGCGAGAGAAGCACTTTTTGACCAACAATGTGATTCTGACCTTTCAATTTTGATATTGCTCAAAACTAATGGAATTCACTCCCAAATGGTGGTTTATGCTTAAATAACCCTTTTGTAAGCATAATAACACGTTTCCATTGAAAGAAACAGAAACATTCACATGTCAAGTTTTTATGCGTGCAAAATGCTTTTCAGAGCGAGAGAAGCACTTTTTGACCAACAATGTGACTCTGACCTTTCAATTTTGATATTGCTCAAAACTAATGGAATTCACTCCCAAATGGTGGTTTATGCTTAAATAACCCTTTTGTAAGCATAATAACACGTTTCCATTGAAAGTAACAGAAATATTCACATGTCAAGTTTTTATGTGTGCAAAATGCTTTTCAGAGCGAGAGAAGCACTTTTTGACCAACAATGTGATTCTGACCTTTCAATTTTGATATTGCTCAAAACTAATGGAATTCACTCCCAAATGGTGGTTTATGCTTAAATAACCCTTTTGTAAGCATAATAACACGTTTCCATTGAAAGAAACAGAAATATTCACATGTCAAGTTTTTATGCGTGCAAAATGCTTTTCAGAGCGAGAGAAGCACTTTTTGACCAACAATGTGATTTTTACCTTACAATGTTGATATTGCTCAAAACTAATGGAATTCACTCCCAAATGGTGGTTTATGCTTAAATAACCCTTTTGTATCATAATAACACGTTTGAATTGAAAGGAACAGAAATATTCACTTGTCAAGTTTTTATGCGTGCAAAATGCTTTTCAGAGCGAGAGAAGCACTTTTTGACCAACAATGTGATTCTGACCTTACAATGTTGATATTGCTCAAAACGAATGGAATTCACTCCCAAATGGTGGTTTATGCTTAAATAACCCTTTTGTATCATAATAACACGTTTGAATTGAAAGGAACAGAAATATTCACTTGTCAAGTTTTTATGCGTGCAAATGGCTTTTCAGAGCGAGAGAAGCACTTTTTGACCAACAATGTGATTCTGACCTTACAATGTTGATATTGCTCAAAACGAATGGAATTCACTCCCAAATGGTGGTTTATGCTTAAATAACCCTTTTGTATCATAATAACACGTTTGAATTGAAAGGAACAGAAATATTCACTTGTCAAGTTTTTATGCGTGCAAAATGCTTTTCAGAGCGAGAGAAGCACTTTTTGACCAACAATGTGATTCTGACCTTACAATGTTGATATTGCTCAAAACGAATGGAATTCACTCCCAAATGGTGGTTTATGCTTAAATAACCCTTTTGTATCATAATAACACGTTTGAATTGAAAGGAACAGAAATATTCACATGTCAAGTTTTTATGCGTGCAAAATGCTTTTCAGAGCGAGAGAAGCACTTTTTGACCAACAATGTGATTTTTACCTTTCAATTTTGATATTGCTCAAAACTAATGGAATTCACTCCCAAATGGTGGTTTATGCTTAAATAACCCTTTTGTAAGCATAATAACACGTTTCCATTGAAAGAAACAGAAATATTCACATGTCAAGTTTTTATGCGTGCAAAATGCTTTTCAGAGCAAGAGAAGCACTTTTTGACCAACAATGTGACTCTGACCTTTCAATTTTGATATTGCTCAAAACTAATGGAATTCACTCCCAAATGGTGGTTTATGCTTAAATAACCCTTTTGTAAGCATAATAACACGTTTCCATTGAAAGTAACAGAAATATTCACATGTCAAGTTTTTATGTGTGCAAAATGCTTTTCAGAGCGAGAGAAGCACTTTTTGACCAACAATGTGATTCTGACCTTTCAATTTTGATATTGCTCAAAACGAATGGAATTCACTCCCAAATGGTGGTTTATGCTTAAATAACCCTTTTGTAAGCATAATAACACGTTTCCATTGAAAGAAACAGAAATATTCACATGTCAAGTTTTTATGCGTGCAAAATGCTTTTCAGAGCGAGAGAAGCACTTTTTGACCAACAATGTGACTCTGACCTTTCAATTTTGATATTGCTCAAAACTAATGGAATTCACTCCCAAATGGTGGTTTATGCTTAAATAACCCTTTTGTAAGCATAATAACACGTTTCCATTGAAAGTAACAGAAATATTCACATGTCAAGTTTTTATGTGTGCAAAATGCTTTTCAGAGCGAGAGAAGCACTTTTTGACCAACAATGTGATTCTGACCTTTCAATTTTGATATTGCTCAAAACTAATGGAATTCACTCCCAAATGGTGGTTTATGCTTAAATAACCCTTTTGTAAGCATAATAACACGTTTCCATTGAAAGAAACAGAAATATTCACATGTCAAGTTTTTATGCGTGCAAAATGCTTTTCAGAGCGAGAGAAGCACTTTTTGACCAACAATGTGACTCTGACCTTTCAATTTTGATATTGCTCAAAACTAATGGAATTCACTCCCAAATGGTGGTTTATGCTTAAATAACCCTTTTGTAAGCATAATAACACGTTTCCATTGAAAGTAACAGAAATATTCACATGTCAAGTTTTTATGTGTGCAAAATGCTTTTCAGAGCGAGAGAAGCACTTTTTGACCAACAATGTGATTCTGACCTTTCAATTTTGATATTGCTCAAAACTAATGGAATTCACTCCCAAATGGTGGTTTATGCTTAAATAACCCTTTTGTAAGCATAATAACACGTTTCCATTGAAAGAAACAGAAATATTCACATGTCAAGTTTTTATGCGTGCAAAATGCTTTTCAGAGCGAGAGAAGCACTTTTTGACCAACAATGTGATTTTTACCTTACAATGTTGATATTGCTCAAAACTAATGGAATTCACTCCCAAATGGTGGTTTATGCTTAAATAACCCTTTTGTATCATAATAACACGTTTGAATTGAAAGGAACAGAAATATTCACTTGTCAAGTTTTTATGCGTGCAAAATGCTTTTCAGAGCGAGAGAAGCACTTTTTGACCAACAATGTGATTCTGACCTTACAATGTTGATATTGCTCAAAACGAATGGAATTCACTCCCAAATGGTGGTTTATGCTTAAATAACCCTTTTGTATCATAATAACACGTTTGAATTGAAAGGAACAGAAATATTCACTTGTCAAGTTTTTATGCGTGCAAATGGCTTTTCAGAGCGAGAGAAGCACTTTTTGACCAACAATGTGATTCTGACCTTACAATGTTGATATTGCTCAAAACGAATGGAATTCACTCCCAAATGGTGGTTTATGCTTAAATAACCCTTTTGTATCATAATAACACGTTTGAATTGAAAGGAACAGAAATATTCACTTGTCAAGTTTTTATGCGTGCAAAATGCTTTTCAGAGCGAGAGAAGCACTTTTTGACCAACAATGTGATTCTGACCTTACAATGTTGATATTGCTCAAAACGAATGGAATTCACTCCCAAATGGTGGTTTATGCTTAAATAACCCTTTTGTATCATAATAACACGTTTGAATTGAAAGGAACAGAAATATTCACTTATCAAGTTTTTATGCGTGCAAAATGCTTTTCAGAGCGAGAGAAGCACTTTTTGACCAACAATGTGACTCTGACCTTTCAATTTTGATATTGCTCAAAACTAATGGAATTCACTCCCAAATGGTGGTTTATGCTTAAATAACCCTTTTGTAAGCATAATAACACGTTTCCATTGAAAGAAACAGAAATATTCACATGTCAAGTTTTTATGCGTGCAAAATGCTTTTCAGAGCGAGAGAAGCACTTTTTGACCAACAATGTGATTTT
Organism: Pollachius pollachius; assembly: GCF_949987615.1. Taxonomy (NCBI): domain Eukaryota; kingdom Metazoa; phylum Chordata; class Actinopteri; order Gadiformes; family Gadidae; genus Pollachius; species Pollachius pollachius. The sequence continues at coordinate 42,314 of NW_027641434.1, forward strand.
TACCTTACAATGTTGATATTGCTCAAAACTAATGGAATTCACTCCCAAATGGTGGTTTATGCTTAAATAACCCTTTTGTATCATAATAACACGTTTGAATTGAAAGGAACAGAAATATTCACTTGTCAAGTTTTTATGCGTGCAAAATGCTTTTCAGAGCGAGAGAAGCACTTTTTGACCAACAATGTGATTCTGACCTTACAATGTTGATATTGCTCAAAACGAATGGAATTCACTCCCAAATGGTGGTTTATGCTTAAATAACCCTTTTGTATCATAATAACACGTTTGAATTGAAAGGAACAGAAATATTCACTTGTCAAGTTTTTATGCGTGCAAAATGCTTTTCAGAGCGAGAGAAGCACTTTTTGACCAACAATGTGATTCTGACCTTACAATGTTGATATTGCTCAAAACGAATGGAATTCACTCCCAAATGGTGGTTTATGCTTAAATAACCCTTTTGTATCATAATAACACGTTTGAATTGAAAGGAACAGAAATATTCACTTGTCAAGTTTTTATGCGTGCAAAATGCTTTTCAGAGCGAGAGAAGCACTTTTTGACCAACAATGTGATTCTGACCTTACAATGTTGATATTGCTCAAAACGAATGGAATTCACTCCCAAATGGTGGTTTATGCTTAAATAACCCTTTTGTATCATAATAACACGTTTGAATTGAAAGGAACAGAAATATTCACATGTCAAGTTTTTATGCGTGCAAAATGCTTTTCAGAGCGAGAGAAGCACTTTTTGACCAACAATGTGATTTTTACCTTTCAATTTTGATATTGCTCAAAACTAATGGAATTCACTCCCAAATGGTGGTTTATGCTTAAATAACCCTTTTGTAAGCATAATAACACGTTTCCATTGAAAGAAACAGAGATATTCACATGTCAAGTTTTTATGCGTGCAAAATGCTTTTCAGAGCAAGAGAAGCACTTTTTGACCAACAATGTGACTCTGACCTTTCAATTTTGATATTGCTCAAAACTAATGGAATTCACTCCCAAATGGTGGTTTATGCTTAAATAACCCTTTTGTAAGCATAATAACACGTTTCCATTGAAAGTAACAGAAATATTCACATGTCAAGTTTTTATGTGTGCAAAATGCTTTTCAGAGCGAGAGAAGCACTTTTTGACCAACAATGTGATTCTGACCTTTCAATTTTGATATTGCTCAAAACGAATGGAATTCACTCCCAAATGGTGGTTTATGCTTAAATAACCCTTTTGTAAGCATAATAACACGTTTCCATTGAAAGAAACAGAAATATTCACATGTCAAGTTTTTATGCGTGCAAAATGCTTTTCAGAGCGAGAGAAGCACTTTTTGACCAACAATGTGATTCTGACCTTACAATGTTGATATTGCTCAAAACGAATGGAATTCACTCCCAAATGGTGGTTTATGCTTAAATAACCCTTTTGTATCATAATAACACGTTTCCATTGAAAGAAACAGAAATATTCACATGTCAAGTTTTTATGCGTGCAAAATGCTTTTCAGAGCGAGAGAAGCACTTTTTGACCAAAAATGTGATTTTTACCTTACAATGTTGATATTGCTCAAAACGAATGGAATTCACTCCCAAATGGTGGTTTATGCTTAAATAACCCTTTTGTATCATAATAACACGTTTGAATTGAAAGGAACAGAAATATTCACTTGTCAAGTTTTTATGCGTGCAAAATGCTTTTCAGAGCGAGAGAAGCACTTTTTGACCAACAATGTGATTTTTACCTTACAATGTTGATATTGCTCAAAACTAATGGAATTCACTCCCAAATGGTGGTTTATGCTTAAATAACCCTTTTGTAAGCATAATAACACGTTTGAAGTGAAAGAAACAGAAATATTCACATGTCAAGTTTTTATGCGTGCAAAATGCTTTTCAGAGCGAGAGAAGCACTTTTTGACCAACAATGTGATTTTTACCTTACAATGTTGATATTGCTCAAAACTAATGGAATTCACTCCCAAATGGTGGTTTATGCTTAAATAACCCTTTTGTATCATAATAACACGTTTGAATTGAAAGGAACAGAAATATTCACTTGTCAAGTTTTTATGCGTGCAAAATGCTTTTCAGAGCGAGAGAAGCACTTTTTGACCAACAATGTGATTTTTACCTTTCAATTTTGATATTGCTCAAAACTAATGGAATTCACTCCCAAATGGTGGTTTATGCTTAAATAACCCTTTTGTAAGCATAATAACACGTTTCCATTGAAAGAAACAGAAATATTCACATGTCAAGTTTTTATGCGTGCAAAATGCTTTTCAGAGCGAGAGAAGCACTTTTTGACCAACAATGTGACTCTGACCTTTCAATTTTGATATTGCTCAAAACTAATGGAATTCACTCCCAAATGGTGGTTTATGCTTAAATAACCCTTTTGTAAGCATAATAACACGTTTCCATTGAAAGTAACAGAAATATTCACATGTCAAGTTTTTATGTGTGCAAAATGCTTTTCAGAGCGAGAGAAGCACTTTTTGACCAACAATGTGATTCTGACCTTTCAATTTTGATATTGCTCAAAACTAATGGAATTCACTCCCAAATGGTGGTTTATGCTTAAATAACCCTTTTGTAAGCATAATAACACGTTTCCATTGAAAGAAACAGAAATATTCACATGTCAAGTTTTTATGCGTGCAAAATGCTTTTCAGAGCGAGAGAAGCACTTTTTGACCAACAATGTGACTCTGACCTTTCAATTTTGATATTGCTCAAAACTAATGGAATTCACTCCCAAATGGTGGTTTATGCTTAAATAACCCTTTTGTAAGCATAATAACACGTTTCCATTGAAAGTAACAGAAATATTCACATGTCAAGTTTTTATGTGTGCAAAATGCTTTTCAGAGCGAGAGAAGCACTTTTTGACCAACAATGTGATTCTGACCTTTCAATTTTGATATTGCTCAAAACTAATGGAATTCACTCCCAAATGGTGGTTTATGCTTAAATAACCCTTTTGTAAGCATAATAACACGTTTCCATTGAAAGAAACAGAAATATTCACATGTCAAGTTTTTATGCGTGCAAAATGCTTTTCAGAGCGAGAGAAGCACTTTTTGACCAACAATGTGATTTTTACCTTACAATGTTGATATTGCTCAAAACTAATGGAATTCACTCCCAAATGGTGGTTTATGCTTAAATAACCCTTTTGTATCATAATAACACGTTTGAATTGAAAGGAACAGAAATATTCACTTGTCAAGTTTTTATGCGTGCAAAATGCTTTTCAGAGCGAGAGAAGCACTTTTTGACCAACAATGTGATTCTGACCTTACAATGTTGATATTGCTCAAAACGAATGGAATTCACTCCCAAATGGTGGTTTATGCTTAAATAACCCTTTTGTATCATAATAACACGTTTGAATTGAAAGGAACAGAAATATTCACTTGTCAAGTTTTTATGCGTGCAAATGGCTTTTCAGAGCGAGAGAAGCACTTTTTGACCAACAATGTGATTCTGACCTTACAATGTTGATATTGCTCAAAACGAATGGAATTCACTCCCAAATGGTGGTTTATGCTTAAATAACCCTTTTGTATCATAATAACACGTTTGAATTGAAAGGAACAGAAATATTCACTTGTCAAGTTTTTATGCGTGCAAAATGCTTTTCAGAGCGAGAGAAGCACTTTTTGACCAACAATGTGATTCTGACCTTACAATGTTGATATTGCTCAAAACGAATGGAATTCACTCCCAAATGGTGGTTTATGCTTAAATAACCCTTTTGTATCATAATAACACGTTTGAATTGAAAGGAACAGAAATATTCACTTATCAAGTTTTTATGCGTGCAAAATGCTTTTCAGAGCGAGAGAAGCACTTTTTGACCAACAATGTGACTCTGACCTTTCAATTTTGATATTGCTCAAAACTAATGGAATTCACTCCCAAATGGTGGTTTATGCTTAAATAACCCTTTTGTAAGCATAATAACACGTTTCCATTGAAAGAAACAGAAATATTCACATGTCAAGTTTTTATGCGTGCAAAATGCTTTTCAGAGCGAGAGAAGCACTTTTTGACCAACAATGTGATTTTTACCTTACAATGTTGATATTGCTCAAAACTAATGGAATTCACTCCCAAATGGTGGTTTATGCTTAAATAACCCTTTTGTATCATAATAACACGTTTGAATTGAAAGGAACAGAAATATTCACTTGTCAAGTTTTTATGCGTGCAAAATGCTTTTCAGAGCGAGAGAAGCACTTTTTGACCAACAATGTGATTCTGACCTTACAATGTTGATATTGCTCAAAACGAATGGAATTCACTCCCAAATGGTGGTTTATGCTTAAATAACCCTTTTGTATCATAATAACACGTTTGAATTGAAAGGAACAGAAATATTCACTTGTCAAGTTTGTATGCGTGCAAAATGCTTTTCAGAGCGAGAGAAGCACTTTTTGACCAACAATGTGATTCTGACCTTACAATGTTGATATTGCTCAAAACGAATGGAATTCACTCCCAAATGGTGGTTTATGCTTAAATAACCCTTTTGTATCATAATAACACGTTTGAATTGAAAGGAACAGAAATATTCACTTGTCAAGTTTTTATGCGTGCAAAATGCTTTTCAGAGCGAGAGAAGCACTTTTTGACCACAATGTGATTCTGACCTTACAATGTTGATATTGCTCAAAACGAATGGAATTCACTCCCAAATGGTGGTTTATGCTTAAATAACCCTTTTGTATCATAATAACACGTTTGAATTGAAAGGAACAGAAATATTCACATGTCAAGTTTTTATGCGTGCAAAATGCTTTTCAGAGCGAGAGAAGCACTTTTTGACCAACAATGTGATTTTTACCTTTCAATTTTGATATTGCTCAAAACTAATGGAATTCACTCCCAAATGGTGGTTTATGCTTAAATAACCCTTTTGTAAGCATAATAACACGTTTCCATTGAAAGAAACAGAAATATTCACATGTCAAGTTTTTATGCGTGCAAAATGCTTTTCAGAGCAAGAGAAGCACTTTTTGACCAACAATGTGACTCTGACCTTTCAATTTTGATATTGCTCAAAACTAATGGAATTCACTCCCAAATGGTGGTTTATGCTTAAATAACCCTTTTGTAAGCATAATAACACGTTTCCATTGAAAGTAACAGAAATATTCACATGTCAAGTTTTTATGTGTGCAAAATGCTTTTCAGAGCGAGAGAAGCACTTTTTGACCAACAATGTGATTCTGACCTTTCAATTTTGATATTGCTCAAAACGAATGGAATTCACTCCCAAATGGTGGTTTATGCTTAAATAACCCTTTTGTAAGCATAATAACACGTTTCCATTGAAAGAAACAGAAATATTCACATGTCAAGTTTTTATGCGTGCAAAATGCTTTTCAGAGCGAGAGAAGCACTTTTTGACCAACAATGTGACTCTGACCTTTCAATTTTGATATTGCTCAAAACTAATGGAATTCACTCCCAAATGGTGGTTTATGCTTAAATAACCCTTTTGTAAGCATAATAACACGTTTCCATTGAAAGTAACAGAAATATTCACATGTCAAGTTTTTATGTGTGCAAAATGCTTTTCAGAGCGAGAGAAGCACTTTTTGACCAACAATGTGATTCTGACCTTTCAATTTTGATATTGCTCAAAACTAATGGAATTCACTCCCAAATGGTGGTTTATGCTTAAATAACCCTTTTGTAAGCATAATAACACGTTTCCATTGAAAGAAACAGAAATATTCACATGTCAAGTTTTTATGCGTGCAAAATGCTTTTCAGAGCGAGAGAAGCACTTTTTGACCAACAATGTGACTCTGACCTTTCAATTTTGATATTGCTCAAAACTAATGGAATTCACTCCCAAATGGTGGTTTATGCTTAAATAACCCTTTTGTAAGCATAATAACACGTTTCCATTGAAAGTAACAGAAATATTCACATGTCAAGTTTTTATGTGTGCAAAATGCTTTTCAGAGCGAGAGAAGCACTTTTTGACCAACAATGTGATTCTGACCTTTCAATTTTGATATTGCTCAAAACTAATGGAATTCACTCCCAAATGGTGGTTTATGCTTAAATAACCCTTTTGTAAGCATAATAACACGTTTCCATTGAAAGAAACAGAAATATTCACATGTCAAGTTTTTATGCGTGCAAAATGCTTTTCAGAGCGAGAGAAGCACTTTTTGACCAACAATGTGATTTTTACCTTACAATGTTGATATTGCTCAAAACTTATGGAATTCACTCCCAAATGGTGGTTTATGCTTAAATAACCCTTTTGTATCATAATAACACGTTTGAATTGAAAGGAACAGAAATATTCACTTGTCAAGTTTTTATGCGTGCAAAATGCTTTTCAGAGCGAGAGAAGCACTTTTTGACCAACAATGTGATTCTGACCTTACAATGTTGATATTGCTCAAAACGAATGGAATTCACTCCCAAATGGTGGTTTATGCTTAAATAACCCTTTTGTATCATAATAACACGTTTGAATTGAAAGGAACAGAAATATTCACTTGTCAAGTTTTTATGCGTGCAAATGGCTTTTCAGAGCGAGAGAAGCACTTTTTGACCAACAATGTGATTCTGACCTTACAATGTTGATATTGCTCAAAACGAATGGAATTCACTCCCAAATGGTGGTTTATGCTTAAATAACCCTTTTGTATCATAATAACACGTTTGAATTGAAAGGAACAGAAATATTCACTTGTCAAGTTTTTATGCGTGCAAAATGCTTTTCAGAGCGAGAGAAGCACTTTTTGACCAACAATGTGATTCTGACCTTACAATGTTGATATTGCTCAAAACGAATGGAATTCACTCCCAAATGGTGGTTTATGCTTAAATAACCCTTTTGTATCATAATAACACGTTTGAATTGAAAGGAACAGAAATATTCACTTGTCAAGTTTTTATGCGTGCAAAATGCTTTTCAGAGCGAGAGAAGCACTTTTTGACCAACAATGTGATTCTGACCTTACAATGTTGATATTGCTCAAAACGAATGGAATTCACTCCCAAATGGTGGTTTATGCTTAAATAACCCTTTTGTATCATAATAACACGTTTGAATTGAAAGGAACAGAAATATTCACTTGTCAAGTTTTTATGCGTGCAAAATGCTTTTCAGAGCGAGAGAAGCACTTTTTGACCAACAATGTGATTCTGACCTTACAATGTTGATATTGCTCAAAACGAATGGAATTCACTCCCAAATGGTGGTTTATGCTTAAATAACCCTTTTGTATCATAATAACACGTTTGAATTGAAAGGAACAGAAATATTCACTTGTCAAGTTTTTATGCGTGCAAAATGCTTTTCAGAGCGAGAGAAGCACTTTTTGACCAACAATGTGATTCTGACCTTACAATGTTGATATTGCTCAAAACGAATGGAATTCACTCCCAAATGGTGGTTTATGCTTAAATAACCCTTTTGTATCATAATAACACGTTTGAATTGAAAGGAACAGAAATATTCACATGTCAAGTTTTTATGCGTGCAAAATGCTTTTCAGAGCGAGAGAAGCACTTTTTGACCAACAATGTGATTTTTACCTTTCAATTTTGATATTGCTCAAAACTAATGGAATTCACTCCCAAATGGTGGTTTATGCTTACATAACCCTTTTGTAAGCATAATAACACGTTTCCATTAAAAGAAACAGAAATATTCACATGTCAAGTTTTTATGCGTGCAAAATGCTTTTCAGAGCAAGAGAAGCACTTTTTGACCAACAATGTGACTCTGACCTTTCAATTTTGATATTGCTCAAAACTAATGGAATTCACTCCCAAATGGTGGTTTATGCTTAAATAACCCTTTTGTAAGCATAATAACACGTTTCCATTGAAAGTAACAGAAATATTCACATGTCAAGTTTTTATGTGTGCAAAATGCTTTTCAGAGCGAGAGAAGCACTTTTTGACCAACAATGTGATTCTGACCTTTCAATTTTGATATTGCTCAAAACGAATGGAATTCACTCCCAAATGGTGGTTTATGCTTAAATAACCCTTTTGTAAGCATAATAACACGTTTCCATTGAAAGAAACAGAAATATTCACATGTCAAGTTTTTATGCGTGCAAAATGCTTTTCAGAGCGAGAGAAGCACTTTTTGACCAACAATGTGATTCTGACCTTACAATGTTGATATTGCTCAAAACGAATGGAATTCACTCCCAAATGGTGGTTTATGCTTAAATAACCCTTTTGTATCATAATAACACGTTTCCATTGAAAGAAACAGAAATATTCACATGTCAAGTTTTTATGCGTGCAAAATGCTTTTCAGAGCGAGAGAAGCACTTTTTGACCAAAAATGTGATTTTTACCTTACAATGTTGATATTGCTCAAAACGAATGGAATTCACTCCCAAATGGTGGTTTATGCTTAAATAACCCTTTTGTATCATAATAACACGTTTGAATTGAAAGGAACAGAAATATTCACTTGTCAAGTTTTTATGCGTGCAAAATGCTTTTCAGAGCGAGAGAAGCACTTTTTGACCAACAATGTGATTCTGACCTTACAATGTTGATATTGCTCAAAACGAATGGAATTCACTCCCAAATGGTGGTTTATGCTTAAATAACCCTTTTGTATCATAATAACACGTTTGAATTGAAAGGAACAGAAATATTCACTTGTCAAGTTTTTATGCGTGCAAAATGCTTTTCAGAGCGAGAGAAGCACTTTTTGACCAACAATGTGATTCTGACCTTACAATGTTGATATTGCTCAAAACGAATGGAATTCACTCCCAAATGGTGGTTTATGCTTAAATAACCCTTTTGTATCATAATAACACGTTTGAATTGAAAGGAACAGAAATATTCACTTGTCAAGTTTTTATGCGTGCAAAATGCTTTTCAGAGCGAGAGAAGCACTTTTTGACCAACAATGTGATTCTGACCTTACAATGTTGATATTGCTCAAAACGAATGGAATTCACTCCCAAATGGTGGTTTATGCTTAAATAACCCTTTTGTATCATAATAACACGTTTGAATTGAAAGGAACAGAAATATTCACATGTCAAGTTTTTATGCGTGCAAAATGCTTTTCAGAGCGAGAGAAGCACTTTTTGACCAACAATGTGATTTTTACCTTTCAATTTTGATATTGCTCAAAACTAATGGAATTCACTCCCAAATGGTGGTTTATGCTTACATAACCCTTTTGTAAGCATAATAACACGTTTCCATTAAAAGAAACAGAAATATTCACATGTCAAGTTTTTATGCGTGCAAAATGCTTTTCAGAGCAAGAGAAGCACTTTTTGACCAACAATGTGACTCTGACCTTTCAATTTTGATATTGCTCAAAACTAATGGAATTCACTCCCAAATGGTGGTTTATGCTTAAATAACCCTTTTGTAAGCATAATAACACGTTTCCATTGAAAGTAACAGAAATATTCACATGTCAAGTTTTTATGTGTGCAAAATGCTTTTCAGAGCGAGAGAAGCACTTTTTGACCAACAATGTGATTCTGACCTTTCAATTTTGATATTGCTCAAAACGAATGGAATTCACTCCCAAATGGTGGTTTATGCTTAAATAACCCTTTTGTAAGCATAATAACACGTTTCCATTGAAAGAAACAGAAATATTCACATGTCAAGTTTTTATGCGTGCAAAATGCTTTTCAGAGCGAGAGAAGCACTTTTTGACCAACAATGTGATTCTGACCTTACAATGTTGATATTGCTCAAAACGAATGGAATTCACTCCCAAATGGTGGTTTATGCTTAAATAACCCTTTTGTATCATAATAACACGTTTCCATTGAAAGAAACAGAAATATTCACATGTCAAGTTTTTATGCGTGCAAAATGCTTTTCAGAGCGAGAGAAGCACTTTTTGACCAAAAATGTGATTTTTACCTTACAATGTTGATATTGCTCAAAACGAATGGAATTCACTCCCAAATGGTGGTTTATGCTTAAATAACCCTTTTGTATCATAATAACACGTTTGAATTGAAAGGAACAGAAATATTCACTTGTCAAGTTTTTATGCGTGCAAAATGCTTTCAGAGCGAGAGAAGCACTTTTTGACCAACAATGTGATTCTGACCTTACAATGTTGATATTGCTCAAAACGAATGGAATTCACTCCCAAATGGTGGTTTATGCTTAAATAACCCTTTTGTATCATAATAACACGTTTGAATTGAAAGGAACAGAAATATTCACTTGTCAAGTTTTTATGCGTGCAAAATGCTTTTCAGAGCGAGAGAAGCACTTTTTGACCAACAATGTGATTTTTACCTTACAATGTTGATATTGCTCAAAACTAATGGAATTCACTCCCAAATGGTGGTTTATGCTTAAATAACCCTTTTGTAAGCATAATAACACGTTTCCATTGAAAGTAACAGAAATATTCACGTTTCTAGTTTTTATGTGTGCAAAATGCTTTTCAGAGCGAGAGAAGCACTTTTTGACCAACAATGTGATTCTGACCTTACAATGTTGATATTGCTCAAAACTAATGGAATTCACTCCCAAATGGTGGTTTATGCTTAAATAACCCTTTTGTATCATAATAACACGTTTGAATTGAAAGGAACAGAAATATTCACTTGTCAAGTTTTTATGCGTGCAAAATGCTTTTCAGAGCGAGAGAAGCACTTTTTGACCAACAATGTGACTCTGACCTTTCAATTTTGATATTGCTCAAAACTAATGGAATTCACTCCCAAATGGTGGTTTATGCTTAAATAACCCTTTTGTAAGCATAATAACACGTTTCCATTGAAAGAAACAGAAATATTCACATGTCAAGTTTTTATGCGTGCAAAATGCTTTTCAGAGCGAGAGAAGCACTTTTTGACCAACAATGTGACTCTGACCTTTCAATTTTGATATTGCTCAAAACTAATGGAATTCACTCCCAAATGGTGGTTTATGCTTAAATAACCCTTTTGTAAGCATAATAACACGTTTCCATTGAAAGTAACAGAAATATTCACATGTCAAGTTTTTATGTGTGCAAAATGCTTTCAGAGCGTGAGAAGCACTTTTTGACCAACAATGTGATTCTGACCTTTCAATTTTGATATTGCTCAAAACTAATGGAATTCACTCCCAAATGGTGGTTTATGCTTAAATAACCCTTTTGTAAGCATAATAACACGTTTCCATTGAAAGAAACAGAAATATTCACATGTCAAGTTTTTATGCGTGCAAAATGCTTTTCAGAGCGAGAGAAGCACTTTTTGACCAACAATGTGATTTTTACCTTACAATGTTGATATTGCTCAAAACTAATGGAATTCACTCCCAAATGGTGGTTTATGCTTAAATAACCCTTTTGTATCATAATGACACGTTTGAATTGAAAGGAACAGAAATATTCACTTGTCAAGTTTTTATGCGTGCAAAATGCTTTTCAGAGCGAGAGAAGCACTTTTTGACCAACAATGTGATTCTGACCTTACAATGTTGATATTGCTCAAAACAAATGGAATTCACTCCCAAATGGTGGTTTATGCTTAAATAACCCTTTTGTATCATAATAACACGTTTGAATTGAAAGGAACAGAAATATTCACTTGTCAAGTTTTTATGCGTGCAAATTGCTTTTCAGAGCGAGAGAAGCACTTTTTGACCAACAATGTGATTCTGACCTTACAATGTTGATATTGCTCAAAACGAATGGAATTCACTCCCAAATGGTGGTTTATGCTTAAATAACCCTTTTGTATCATAATAACACGTTTGAATTGAAAGGAACAGAAATATTCACTTGTCAAGTTTTTATGCGTGCAAAATGCTTTTCAGAGCGAGAGAAGCACTTTTTGACCAACAATGTGACTCTGACCTTACAATGTTGATATTGCTCAAAACGAATGGAATTCACTCCCAAATGGTGGTTTATGCTTAAATAACCCTTTTGTATCATAATAACACGTTTGAATTGAAAGGAACAGAAATATTCACTTGTCAAGTTTTTATGCGTGCAAAATGCTTTTCAGAGCGAGAGAAGCACTTTTTGACCAACAATGTGACTCTGACCTTTCAATTTTGATATTGCTCAAAACTAATGGAATTCACTCCCAAATGGTGGTTTATGCTTAAATAACCCTTTTGTAAGCATAATAACACGTTTCCATTGAAAGAAACAGAAATATTCACATGTCAAGTTTTTATGCGTGCAAAATGCTTTTCAGAGCGAGAGAAGCACTTTTTGACCAACAATGTGATTTTTACCTTACAATGTTGATATTGCTCAAAACTAATGGAATTCACTCCCAAATGGTGGTTTATGCTTAAATAACCCTTTTGTAAGCATAATAACACGTTTCCATTGAAAGAAACAGAAATATTCACATGTCAAGTTTTTATGCGTGCAAAATGCTTTTCAGAGCGAGAGAAGCACTTTTTGACCAACAATGTGATTTTTACCTTACAATGTTGATATTGCTCAAAACGAATGGAATTCACTCCCAAATGGTGGTTTATGCTTAAATAACCCTTTTGTATCATAATAACACGTTTGAATTGAAAGGAACAGAAATATTCACTTGTCAAGTTTTTATGCGTGCAAAATGCTTTTCAGAGCGAGAGAAGCACTTTTTGACCAACAATGTGATTCTGACCTTACAATGTTGATATTGCTCAAAACGAATGGAATTCACTCCCAAATGGTGGTTTATGCTTAAATAACCCTTTTGTATCATAATAACACGTTTGAATTGAAAGGAACAGAAATATTCACTTGTCAAGTTTTTATGCGTGCAAAATGCTTTTCAGAGCGAGAGAAGCACTTTTTGACCAACAATGTGATTCTGACCTTACAATGTTGATATTGCTCAAAACGAATGGAATTCACTCCCAAATGGTGGTTTATGCTTAAATAACCCTTTTGTATCATAATAACACGTTTGAATTGAAAGGAACAGAAATATTCACTTGTCAAGTTTTTATGCGTGCAAAATGCTTTTCAGAGCGAGAGAAGCACTTTTTGACCAACAATGTGATTCTGACCTTACAATGTTGATATTGCTCAAAACGAATGGAATTCACTCCCAAATGGTGGTTTATGCTTAAATAACCCTTTTGTATCATAATAACACGTTTGAATTGAAAGGAACAGAAATATTCACTTGTCAAGTTTTTATGCGTGCAAAATGCTTTTCAGAGCGAGAGAAGCACTTTTTGACCAACAATGTGATTTTTACCTTTCAATTTTGATATTGCTCAAAACTAATGGAATTCACTCCCAAATGGTGGTTTATGCTTAAATAACCCTTTTGTAAGCATAATAACACGTTTCCATTGAAAGAAACAGAAATATTCACATGTCAAGTTTTTATGTGTGCAAAATGCTTTTCAGAGCGAGAGAAGCACTTTTTGACCAACAATGTGATTTTTACCTTTCAATTTTGATATTGCTCAAAACTAATGGAATTCACTCCCAAATGGTGGTTTATGCTTAAATAACCCTTTTGTAAGCATAATAACACGTTTCCATTGAAAGAAACAGAAATATTCACATGTCAAGTTTTTATGCGTGCAAAATGCTTTTCAGAGCAAGAGAAGCACTTTTTGACCAACAATGTGACTCTGACCTTTCAATTTTGATATTGCTCAAAACTAATGGAATTCACTCCCAAATGGTGGTTTATGCTTAAATAACCCTTTTGTAAGCATAATAACACGTTTCCATTGAAAGTAACAGAAATATTCACATGTCAAGTTTTTATGTGTGCAAAATGCTTTTCAGAGCGAGAGAAGCACTTTTTGACCAACAATGTGATTCTGACCTTTCAATTTTGATATTGCTCAAAACGAATGGAATTCACTCCCAAATGGTGGTTTATGCTTAAATAACCCTTTTGTAAGCATAATAACACGTTTCCATTGAAAGAAACAGAAATATTCACATGTCAAGTTTTTATGCGTGCAAAATGCTTTTCAGAGCGAGAGAAGCACTTTTTGACCAACAATGTGATTCTGACCTTACAATGTTGATATTGCTCAAAACGAATGGAATTCACTCCCAAATGGTGGTTTATGCTTAAATAACCCTTTTGTATCATAATAACACGTTTGAATTGAAAGGAACAGAAATATTCACTTGTCAAGTTTTTATGCGTGCAAAATGCTTTTCAGAGCGAGAGAAGCACTTTTTGACCAACAATGTGATTCTGACCTTTCAATTTTGATATTGCTCAAAACTAATGGAATTCACTCCCAAATGGTGGTTTATGCTTAAATAACCCTTTTGTATCATAATAACACGTTTGAATTGAAAGGAACAGAAATATTCACTTGTCAAGTTTTTATGCGTGCAAAATGCTTTTCAGAGCGAGAGAAGCACTTTTTGACCAACAATGTGACTCTGACCTTTCAATTTTGATATTGCTCAAAACTAATGGAATTCACTCCCAAATGGTGGTTTATGCTTAAATAACCCTTTTGTAAGCATAATAACACGTTTCCATTGAAAGAAACAGAAATATTCACATGTCAAGTTTTTATGCGTGCAAAATGCTTTTCAGAGCGAGAGAAGCACTTTTTGACCAACAATGTGATTCTGACCTTACAATGTTGATATTGCTCAAAACGAATGGAATTCACTCCCAAATGGTGGTTTATGCTTAAATAACCCTTTTGTATCATAATAACACGTTTCCATTGAAAGAAACAGAAATATTCACATGTCAAGTTTTTATGCGTGCAAAATGCTTTTCAGAGCGAGAGAAGCACTTTTTGACCAAAAATGTGATTTTTACCTTACAATGTTGATATTGCTCAAAACGAATGGAATTCACTCCCAAATGGTGGTTTATGCTTAAATAACCCTTTTGTATCATAATAACACGTTTGAATTGAAAGGAACAGAAATATTCACTTGTCAAGTTTTTATGCGTGCAAAATGCTTTTCAGAGCGAGAGAAGCACTTTTTGACCAACAATGTGATTCTGACCTTACAATGTTGATATTGCTCAAAACGAATGGAATTCACTCCCAAATGGTGGTTTATGCTTAAATAACCCTTTTGTATCATAATAACACGTTTGAATTGAAAGGAACAGAAATATTCACTTGTCAAGTTTTTATGCGTGCAAAATGCTTTTCAGAGCGAGAGAAGCACTTTTTGACCAACAATGTGATTCTGACCTTACAATGTTGATATTGCTCAAAACTAATGGAATTCACTCCCAAATGGTGGTTTATGCTTAAATAACCCTTTTGTAAGCATAATAACACGTTTCCATTGAAAGTAACAGAAATATTCACGTTTCTAGTTTTTATGTGTGCAAAATGCTTTTCAGAGCGAGAGAAGCACTTTTTGACCAACAATGTGATTCTGACCTTACAATGTTGATATTGCTCAAAACTAATGGAATTCACTCCCAAATGGTGGTTTATGCTTAAATAACCCTTTTGTATCATAATAACACGTTTGAATTGAAAGGAACAGAAATATTCACTTGTCAAGTTTTTATGCGTGCAAAATGCTTTTCAGAGCGAGAGAAGCACTTTTTGACCAACAATGTGACTCTGACCTTTCAATTTTGATATTGCTCAAAACGAATGGAATTCACTCCCAAATGGTGGTTTATGCTTAAATAACCCTTTTGTAAGCATAATAACACGTTTCCATTGAAAGAAACAGAAATATTCACATGTCAAGTTTTTATGCGTGCAAAATGCTTTTCAGAGCGAGAGAAGCACTTTTTGACCAACAATGTGACTCTGACCTTTCAATTTTGATATTGCTCAAAACTAATGGAATTCACTCCCAAATGGTGGTTTATGCTTAAATAACCCTTTTGTAAGCATAATAACACGTTTCCATTGAAAGTAACAGAAATATTCACATGTCAAGTTTTTATGTGTGCAAAATGCTTTTCAGAGCGAGAGAAGCACTTTTTGACCAACAATGTGATTCTGACCTTTCAATTTTGATATTGCTCAAAACTAATGGAATTCACTCCCAAATGGTGGTTTATGCTTAAATAACCCTTTTGTAAGCATAATAACACGTTTCCATTGAAAGAAACAGAAATATTCACATGTCAAGTTTTTATGCGTGCAAAATGCTTTTCAGAGCGAGAGAAGCACTTTTTGACCAACAATGTGATTTTTACCTTACAATGTTGATATTGCTCAAAACTAATGGAATTCACTCCCAAATGGTGGTTTATGCTTAAATAACCCTTTTGTATCATAATGACACGTTTGAATTGAAAGGAACAGAAATATTCACTTGTCAAGTTTTTATGCGTGCAAAATGCTTTTCAGAGCGAGAGAAGCACTTTTTGACCAACAATGTGATTCTGACCTTACAATGTTGATATTGCTCAAAACAAATGGAATTCACTCCCAAATGGTGGTTTATGCTTAAATAACCCTTTTGTATCATAATAACACGTTTGAATTGAAAGGAACAGAAATATTCACTTGTCAAGTTTTTATGCGTGCAAATTGCTTTTCAGAGCGAGAGAAGCACTTTTTGACCAACAATGTGATTCTGACCTTACAATGTTGATATTGCTCAAAACGAATGGAATTCACTCCCAAATGGTGGTTTATGCTTAAATAACCCTTTTGTATCATAATAACACGTTTGAATTGAAAGGAACAGAAATATTCACTTGTCAAGTTTTTATGCGTGCAAAATGCTTTTCAGAGCGAGAGAAGCACTTTTTGACCAACAATGTGACTCTGACCTTACAATGTTGATATTGCTCAAAACGAATGGAATTCACTCCCAAATGGTGGTTTATGCTTAAATAACCCTTTTGTATCATAATAACACGTTTGAATTGAAAGGAACAGAAATATTCACTTGTCAAGTTTTTATGCGTGCAAAATGCTTTTCAGAGCGAGAGAAGCACTTTTTGACCAACAATGTGACTCTGACCTTTCAATTTTGATATTGCTCAAAACTAATGGAATTCACTCCCAAATGGTGGTTTATGCTTAAATAACCCTTTTGTAAGCATAATAACACGTTTCCATTGAAAGAAACAGAAATATTCACATGTCAAGTTTTTATGCGTGCAAAATGCTTTTCAGAGCGAGAGAAGCACTTTTTGACCAACAATGTGATTTTTACCTTACAATGTTGATATTGCTCAAAACTAATGGAATTCACTCCCAAATGGTGGTTTATGCTTAAATAACCCTTTTGTAAGCATAATAACACGTTTCCATTGAAAGAAACAGAAATATTCACATGTCAAGTTTTTATGCGTGCAAAATGCTTTTCAGAGCGAGAGAAGCACTTTTTGACCAACAATGTGATTTTTACCTTACAATGTTGATATTGCTCAAAACGAATGGAATTCACTCCCAAATGGTGGTTTATGCTTAAATAACCCTTTTGTATCATAATAACACGTTTGAATTGAAAGGAACAGAAATATTCACTTGTCAAGTTTTTATGCGTGCAAAATGCTTTTCAGAGCGAGAGAAGCACTTTTTGACCAACAATGTGATTCTGACCTTACAATGTTGATATTGCTCAAAACGAATGGAATTCACTCCCAAATGGTGGTTTATGCTTAAATAACCCTTTTGTATCATAATAACACGTTTGAATTGAAAGGAACAGAAATATTCACTTGTCAAGTTTTTATGCGTGCAAAATGCTTTTCAGAGCGAGAGAAGCACTTTTTGACCAACAATGTGATTCTGACCTTACAATGTTGATATTGCTCAAAACGAATGGAATTCACTCCCAAATGGTGGTTTATGCTTAAATAACCCTTTTGTATCATAATAACACGTTTGAATTGAAAGGAACAGAAATATTCACTTGTCAAGTTTTTATGCGTGCAAAATGCTTTTCAGAGCGAGAGAAGCACTTTTTGACCAACAATGTGATTCTGACCTTACAATGTTGATATTGCTCAAAACGAATGGAATTCACTCCCAAATGGTGGTTTATGCTTAAATAACCCTTTTGTATCATAATAACACGTTTGAATTGAAAGGAACAGAAATATTCACTTGTCAAGTTTTTATGCGTGCAAAATGCTTTTCAGAGCGAGAGAAGCACTTTTTGACCAACAATGTGATTTTTACCTTTCAATTTTGATATTGCTCAAAACTAATGGAATTCACTCCCAAATGGTGGTTTATGCTTAAATAACCCTTTTGTAAGCATAATAACACGTTTCCATTGAAAGAAACAGAAATATTCACATGTCAAGTTTTTATGTGTGCAAAATGCTTTTCAGAGCGAGAGAAGCACTTTTTGACCAACAATGTGATTTTTACCTTTCAATTTTGATATTGCTCAAAACTAATGGAATTCACTCCCAAATGGTGGTTTATGCTTAAATAACCCTTTTGTAAGCATAATAACACGTTTCCATTGAAAGAAACAGAAATATTCACATGTCAAGTTTTTATGCGTGCAAAATGCTTTTCAGAGCAAGAGAAGCACTTTTTGACCAACAATGTGACTCTGACCTTTCAATTTTGATATTGCTCAAAACTAATGGAATTCACTCCCAAATGGTGGTTTATGCTTAAATAACCCTTTTGTAAGCATAATAACACGTTTCCATTGAAAGTAACAGAAATATTCACATGTCAAGTTTTTATGTGTGCAAAATGCTTTTCAGAGCGAGAGAAGCACTTTTTGACCAACAATGTGATTCTGACCTTTCAATTTTGATATTGCTCAAAACGAATGGAATTCACTCCCAAATGGTGGTTTATGCTTAAATAACCCTTTTGTAAGCATAATAACACGTTTCCATTGAAAGAAACAGAAATATTCACATGTCAAGTTTTTATGCGTGCAAAATGCTTTTCAGAGCGAGAGAAGCACTTTTTGACCAACAATGTGATTCTGACCTTACAATGTTGATATTGCTCAAAACGAATGGAATTCACTCCCAAATGGTGGTTTATGCTTAAATAACCCTTTTGTATCATAATAACACGTTTGAATTGAAAGGAACAGAAATATTCACTTGTCAAGTTTTTATGCGTGCAAAATGCTTTTCAGAGCGAGAGAAGCACTTTTTGACCAACAATGTGATTCTGACCTTTCAATTTTGATATTGCTCAAAACTAATGGAATTCACTCCCAAATGGTGGTTTATGCTTAAATAACCCTTTTGTATCATAATAACACGTTTGAATTGAAAGGAACAGAAATATTCACTTGTCAAGTTTTTATGCGTGCAAAATGCTTTTCAGAGCGAGAGAAGCACTTTTTGACCAACAATGTGACTCTGACCTTTCAATTTTGATATTGCTCAAAACTAATGGAATTCACTCCCAAATGGTGGTTTATGCTTAAATAACCCTTTTGTAAGCATAATAACACGTTTGAAGTGAAAGAAACAGAAATATTCACATGTCAAGTTTTTATGCGTGCAAAATGCTTTTCAGAGCGAGAGAAGCACTTTTTGACCAACAATGTGATTTTTACCTTACAATGTTGATATTGCTCAAAACTAATGGAATTCACTCCCAAATGGTGGTTTATGCTTAAATAACCCTTTTGTATCATAATAACACGTTTGAATTGAAAGGAACAGAAATATTCACTTGTCAAGTTTTTATGCGTGCAAAATGCTTTTCAGAGCGAGAGAAGCACTTTTTGACCAACAATGTGATTTTTACCTTTCAATTTTGATATTGCTCAAAACTAATGGAATTCACTCCCAAATGGTGGTTTATGCTTAAATAACCCTTTTGTAAGCATAATAACACGTTTCCATTGAAAGAAACAGAAATATTCACATGTCAAGTTTTTATGCGTGCAAAATGCTTTTCAGAGCGAGAGAAGCACTTTTTGACCAACAATGTGACTCTGACCTTTCAATTTTGATATTGCTCAAAACTAATGGAATTCACTCCCAAATGGTGGTTTATGCTTAAATAACCCTTTTGTAAGCATAATAACACGTTTCCATTGAAAGTAACAGAAATATTCACATGTCAAGTTTTTATGTGTGCAAAATGCTTTTCAGAGCGAGAGAAGCACTTTTTGACCAACAATGTGATTCTGACCTTTCAATTTTGATATTGCTCAAAACTAATGGAATTCACTCCCAAATGGTGGTTTATGCTTAAATAACCCTTTTGTAAGCATAATAACACGTTTCCATTGAAAGAAACAGAAATATTCACATGTCAAGTTTTTATGCGTGCAAAATGCTTTTCAGAGCGAGAGAAGCACTTTTTGACCAACAATGTGATTTTTACCTTACAATGTTGATATTGCTCAAAACTAATGGAATTCACTCCCAAATGGTGGTTTATGCTTAAATAACCCTTTTGTATCATAATAACACGTTTGAATTGAAAGGAACAGAAATATTCACTTGTCAAGTTTTTATGCGTGCAAAATGCTTTTCAGAGCGAGAGAAGCACTTTTTGACCAACAATGTGATTCTGACCTTACAATGTTGATATTGCTCAAAACGAATGGAATTCACTCCCAAATGGTGGTTTATGCTTAAATAACCCTTTTGTATCATAATAACACGTTTGAATTGAAAGGAACAGAAATATTCACTTGTCAAGTTTTTATGCGTGCAAAATGCTTTTCAGAGCGAGAGAAGCACTTTTTGACCAACAATGTGATTTTTACCTTTCAATTTTGATATTGCTCAAAACTAATGGAATTCACTCCCAAATGGTGGTTTATGCTTAAATAACCCTTTTGTAAGCATAATAACACGTTTCCATTGAAAGAAACAGAAATATTCACATGTCAAGTTTTTATGTGTGCAAAATGCTTTTCAGAGCGAGAGAAGCACTTTTTGACCAACAATGTGATTTTTACCTTTCAATTTTGATATTGCTCAAAACTAATGGAATTCACTCCCAAATGGTGGTTTATGCTTAAATAACCCTTTTGTAAGCATAATAACACGTTTCCATTGAAAGAAACAGAAATATTCACATGTCAAGTTTTTATGCGTGCAAAATGCTTTTCAGAGCAAGAGAAGCACTTTTTGACCAACAATGTGACTCTGACCTTTCAATTTTGATATTGCTCAAAACTAATGGAATTCACTCCCAAATGGTGGTTTATGCTTAAATAACCCTTTTGTAAGCATAATAACACGTTTCCATTGAAAGTAACAGAAATATTCACATGTCAAGTTTTTATGTGTGCAAAATGCTTTTCAGAGCGAGAGAAGCACTTTTTGACCAACAATGTGATTCTGACCTTTCAATTTTGATATTGCTCAAAACGAATGGAATTCACTCCCAAATGGTGGTTTATGCTTAAATAACCCTTTTGTAAGCATAATAACACGTTTCCATTGAAAGAAACAGAAATATTCACATGTCAAGTTTTTATGCGTGCAAAATGCTTTTCAGAGCGAGAGAAGCACTTTTTGACCAACAATGTGATTCTGACCTTACAATGTTGATATTGCTCAAAACGAATGGAATTCACTCCCAAATGGTGGTTTATGCTTAAATAACCCTTTTGTATCATAATAACACGTTTGAATTGAAAGGAACAGAAATATTCACTTGTCAAGTTTTTATGCGTGCAAAATGCTTTTCAGAGCGAGAGAAGCACTTTTTGACCAACAATGTGATTCTGACCTTTCAATTTTGATATTGCTCAAAACTAATGGAATTCACTCCCAAATGGTGGTTTATGCTTAAATAACCCTTTTGTATCATAATAACACGTTTGAATTGAAAGGAACAGAAATATTCACTTGTCAAGTTTTTATGCGTGCAAAATGCTTTTCAGAGCGAGAGAAGCACTTTTTGACCAACAATGTGACTCTGACCTTTCAATTTTGATATTGCTCAAAACTAATGGAATTCACTCCCAAATGGTGGTTTATGCTTAAATAACCCTTTTGTAAGCATAATAACACGTTTGAAGTGAAAGAAACAGAAATATTCACATGTCAAGTTTTTATGCGTGCAAAATGCTTTTCAGAGCGAGAGAAGCACTTTTTGACCAACAATGTGATTTTTACCTTACAATGTTGATATTGCTCAAAACTAATGGAATTCACTCCCAAATGGTGGTTTATGCTTAAATAACCCTTTTGTATCATAATAACACGTTTGAATTGAAAGGAACAGAAATATTCACTTGTCAAGTTTTTATGCGTGCAAAATGCTTTTCAGAGCGAGAGAAGCACTTTTTGACCAACAATGTGACTCTGACCTTTCAATTTTGATATTGCTCAAAACTAATGGAATTCACTCCCAAATGGTGGTTTATGCTTAAATAACCCTTTTGTAAGCATAATAACACGTTTCCATTGAAAGTAACAGAAATATTCACATGTCAAGTTTTTATGTGTGCAAAATGCTTTTCAGAGCGAGAGAAGCACTTTTTGACCAACAATGTGATTCTGACCTTTCAATTTTGATATTGCTCAAAACTAATGGAATTCACTCCCAAATGGTGGTTTATGCTTAAATAACCCTTTTGTAAGCATAATAACACGTTTCCATTGAAAGAAACAGAAATATTCACATGTCAAGTTTTTATGCGTGCAAAATGCTTTTCAGAGCGAGAGAAGCACTTTTTGACCAACAATGTGATTTTTACCTTACAATGTTGATATTGCTCAAAACTAATGGAATTCACTCCCAAATGGTGGTTTATGCTTAAATAACCCTTTTGTATCATAATAACACGTTTGAATTGAAAGGAACAGAAATATTCACTTGTCAAGTTTTTATGCGTGCAAAATGCTTTTCAGAGCGAGAGAAGCACTTTTTGACCAACAATGTGATTCTGACCTTACAATGTTGATATTGCTCAAAACGAATGGAATTCACTCCCAAATGGTGGTTTATGCTTAAATAACCCTTTTGTATCATAATAACACGTTTGAATTGAAAGGAACAGAAATATTCACATGTCAAGTTTTTATGTGTGCAAAATGCTTTTCAGAGCGAGAGAAGCACTTTTTGACCAACAATGTGATTTTTACCTTTCAATTTTGATATTGCTCAAAACTAATGGAATTCACTCCCAAATGGTGGTTTATGCTTAAATAACCCTTTTGTAAGCATAATAACACGTTTCCATTGAAAGAAACAGAAATATTCACATGTCAAGTTTTTATGCGTGCAAAATGCTTTTCAGAGCAAGAGAAGCACTTTTTGACCAACAATGTGACTCTGACCTTTCAATTTTGATATTGCTCAAAACTAATGGAATTCACTCCCAAATGGTGGTTTATGCTTAAATAACCCTTTTGTAAGCATAATAACACGTTTCCATTGAAAGTAACAGAAATATTCACATGTCAAGTTTTTATGTGTGCAAAATGCTTTTCAGAGCGAGAGAAGCACTTTTTGACCAACAATGTGATTCTGACCTTTCAATTTTGATATTGCTCAAAACGAATGGAATTCACTCCCAAATGGTGGTTTATGCTTAAATAACCCTTTTGTAAGCATAATAACACGTTTCCATTGAAAGAAACAGAAATATTCACATGTCAAGTTTTTATGCGTGCAAAATGCTTTTCAGAGCGAGAGAAGCACTTTTTGACCAACAATGTGATTCTGACCTTACAATGTTGATATTGCTCAAAACGAATGGAATTCACTCCCAAATGGTGGTTTATGCTTAAATAACCCTTTTGTATCATAATAACACGTTTGAATTGAAAGGAACAGAAATATTCACTTGTCAAGTTTTTATGCGTGCAAAATGCTTTTCAGAGCGAGAGAAGCACTTTTTGACCAACAATGTGATTCTGACCTTTCAATTTTGATATTGCTCAAAACTAATGGAATTCACTCCCAAATGGTGGTTTATGCTTAAATAACCCTTTTGTATCATAATAACACGTTTGAATTGAAAGGAACAGAAATATTCACTTGTCAAGTTTTTATGCGTGCAAAATGCTTTTCAGAGCGAGAGAAGCACTTTTTGACCAACAATGTGACTCTGACCTTTCAATTTTGATATTGCTCAAAACTAATGGAATTCACTCCCAAATGGTGGTTTATGCTTAAATAACCCTTTTGTAAGCATAATAACACGTTTGAAGTGAAAGAAACAGAAATATTCACATGTCAAGTTTTTATGCGTGCAAAATGCTTTTCAGAGCGAGAGAAGCACTTTTTGACCAACAATGTGATTTTTACCTTACAATGTTGATATTGCTCAAAACTAATGGAA
The DNA here is from genome assembly GCF_949987615.1 of Pollachius pollachius. Lineage (NCBI taxonomy): Eukaryota > Metazoa > Chordata > Actinopteri > Gadiformes > Gadidae > Pollachius > Pollachius pollachius. Next base: position 66,463 of record NW_027641434.1, read on the forward strand.
TTCACTCCCAAATGGTGGTTTATGCTTAAATAACCCTTTTGTATCATAATAACACGTTTGAATTGAAAGGAACAGAAATATTCACTTGTCAAGTTTTTATGCGTGCAAAATGCTTTTCAGAGCGAGAGAAGCACTTTTTGACCAACAATGTGACTCTGACCTTTCAATTTTGATATTGCTCAAAACTAATGGAATTCACTCCCAAATGGTGGTTTATGCTTAAATAACCCTTTTGTAAGCATAATAACACGTTTCCATTGAAAGTAACAGAAATATTCACATGTCAAGTTTTTATGTGTGCAAAATGCTTTTCAGAGCGAGAGAAGCACTTTTTGACCAACAATGTGATTCTGACCTTTCAATTTTGATATTGCTCAAAACTAATGGAATTCACTCCCAAATGGTGGTTTATGCTTAAATAACCCTTTTGTAAGCATAATAACACGTTTCCATTGAAAGAAACAGAAATATTCACATGTCAAGTTTTTATGCGTGCAAAATGCTTTTCAGAGCGAGAGAAGCACTTTTTGACCAACAATGTGATTTTTACCTTACAATGTTGATATTGCTCAAAACTAATGGAATTCACTCCCAAATGGTGGTTTATGCTTAAATAACCCTTTTGTATCATAATAACACGTTTGAATTGAAAGGAACAGAAATATTCACTTGTCAAGTTTTTATGCGTGCAAAATGCTTTTCAGAGCGAGAGAAGCACTTTTTGACCAACAATGTGATTCTGACCTTACAATGTTGATATTGCTCAAAACGAATGGAATTCACTCCCAAATGGTGGTTTATGCTTAAATAACCCTTTTGTATCATAATAACACGTTTGAATTGAAAGGAACAGAAATATTCACATGTCAAGTTTTTATGTGTGCAAAATGCTTTTCAGAGCGAGAGAAGCACTTTTTGACCAACAATGTGATTTTTACCTTTCAATTTTGATATTGCTCAAAACTAATGGAATTCACTCCCAAATGGTGGTTTATGCTTAAATAACCCTTTTGTAAGCATAATAACACGTTTCCATTGAAAGAAACAGAAATATTCACATGTCAAGTTTTTATGCGTGCAAAATGCTTTTCAGAGCAAGAGAAGCACTTTTTGACCAACAATGTGACTCTGACCTTTCAATTTTGATATTGCTCAAAACTAATGGAATTCACTCCCAAATGGTGGTTTATGCTTAAATAACCCTTTTGTAAGCATAATAACACGTTTCCATTGAAAGTAACAGAAATATTCACATGTCAAGTTTTTATGTGTGCAAAATGCTTTTCAGAGCGAGAGAAGCACTTTTTGACCAACAATGTGATTCTGACCTTTCAATTTTGATATTGCTCAAAACGAATGGAATTCACTCCCAAATGGTGGTTTATGCTTAAATAACCCTTTTGTATCATAATAACACGTTTGAATTGAAAGGAACAGAAATATTCACATGTCAAGTTTTTATGTGTGCAAAATGCTTTTCAGAGCGAGAGAAGCACTTTTTGACCAACAATGTGATTTTTACCTTTCAATTTTGATATTGCTCAAAACTAATGGAATTCACTCCCAAATGGTGGTTTATGCTTAAATAACCCTTTTGTAAGCATAATAACACGTTTCCATTGAAAGAAACAGAAATATTCACATGTCAAGTTTTTATGCGTGCAAAATGCTTTTCAGAGCAAGAGAAGCACTTTTTGACCAACAATGTGACTCTGACCTTTCAATTTTGATATTGCTCAAAACTAATGGAATTCACTCCCAAATGGTGGTTTATGCTTAAATAACCCTTTTGTAAGCATAATAACACGTTTCCATTGAAAGTAACAGAAATATTCACATGTCAAGTTTTTATGTGTGCAAAATGCTTTTCAGAGCGAGAGAAGCACTTTTTGACCAACAATGTGATTCTGACCTTTCAATTTTGATATTGCTCAAAACGAATGGAATTCACGCCCAAATGGTGGTTTATGCTTAAATAACCCTTTTGTAAGCATAATAACACGTTTCCATTGAAAGAAACAGAAATATTCACATGTCAAGTTTTTATGCGTGCAAAATGCTTTTCAGAGCGAGAGAAGCACTTTTTGACCAACAATGTGATTCTGACCTTACAATGTTGATATTGCTCAAAACGAATGGAATTCACTCCCAAATGGTGGTTTATGCTTAAATAACCCTTTTGTATCATAATAACACGTTTGAATTGAAAGGAACAGAAATATTCACTTGTCAAGTTTTTATGCGTGCAAAATGCTTTTCAGAGCGAGAGAAGCACTTTTTGACCAACAATGTGATTCTGACCTTTCAATTTTGATATTGCTCAAAACTAATGGAATTCACTCCCAAATGGTGGTTTATGCTTAAATAACCCTTTTGTATCATAATAACACGTTTGAATTGAAAGGAACAGAAATATTCACTTGTCAAGTTTTTATGCGTGCAAAATGCTTTTCAGAGCGAGAGAAGCACTTTTTGACCAACAATGTGATTTTTACCTTACAATGTTGATATTGCTCAAAACTAATGGAATTCACTCCCAAATGGTGGTTTATGCTTAAATAACCCTTTTGTAAGCATAATAACACGTTTCCATTGAAAGTAACAGAAATATTCACATGTCAAGTTTTTATGTGTGCAAAATGCTTTTCAGAGCGTGAGAAGCACTTTTTGACCAACAATGTGATTCTGACCTTTCAATTTTGATATTGCTCAAAACTAATGGAATTCACTCCCAAATGGTGGTTTATGCTTAAATAACCCTTTTGTAAGCATAATAACACGTTTCCATTGAAAGAAACAGAAATATTCACATGTCAAGTTTTTATGCGTGCAAAATGCTTTTCAGAGCGAGAGAAGCACTTTTTGACCAACAATGTGATTCTGACCTTACAATGTTGATATTGCTCAAAACGAATGGAATTCACTCCCAAATGGTGGTTTATGCTTAAATAACCCTTTTGTATCATAATAACACGTTTGAATTGAAAGGAACAGAAATATTCACTTGTCAAGTTTTTATGCGTGCAAAATGCTTTTCAGAGCGAGAGAAGCACTTTTTGACCAACAATGTGATTCTGACCTTTCAATTTTGATATTGCTCAAAACTAATGGAATTCACTCCCAAATGGTGGTTTATGCTTAAATAACCCTTTTGTATCATAATAACACGTTTGAATTGAAAGGAACAGAAATATTCACTTGTCAAGTTTTTATGCGTGCAAAATGCTTTTCAGAGCGAGAGAAGCACTTTTTGACCAACAATGTGATTTTTACCTTACAATGTTGATATTGCTCAAAACTAATGGAATTCACTCCCAAATGGTGGTTTATGCTTAAATAACCCTTTTGTAAGCATAATAACACGTTTCCATTGAAAGTAACAGAAATATTCACATGTCAAGTTTTTATGTGTGCAAAATGCTTTTCAGAGCGTGAGAAGCACTTTTTGACCAACAATGTGATTCTGACCTTTCAATTTTGATATTGCTCAAAACTAATGGAATTCACTCCCAAATGGTGGTTTATGCTTAAATAACCCTTTTGTAAGCATAATAACACGTTTCCATTGAAAGAAACAGAAATATTCACGTCAAGTTTTTATGCGTGCAAAATGCTTTTCAGAGCGAGAGAAGCACTTTTTGACCAACAATGTGATTTTTACCTTACAATGTTGATATTGCTCAAAACTAATGGAATTCACTCCCAAATGGTGGTTTATGCTTAAATAACCCTTTTGTATCATAATGACACGTTTGAATTGAAAGGAACAGAAATATTCACTTGTCAAGTTTTTATGCGTGCAAAATGCTTTTCAGAGCGAGAGAAGCACTTTTTGACCAACAATGTGATTCTGACCTTACAATGTTGATATTGCTCAAAACAAATGGAATTCACTCCCAAATGGTGGTTTATGCTTAAATAACCCTTTTGTATCATAATAACACGTTTGAATTGAAAGGAACAGAAATATTCACTTGTCAAGTTTTTATGCGTGCAAATTGCTTTTCAGAGCGAGAGAAGCACTTTTTGACCAACAATGTGATTCTGACCTTACAATGTTGATATTGCTCAAAACGAATGGAATTCACTCCCAAATGGTGGTTTATGCTTAAATAACCCTTTTGTATCATAATAACACGTTTGAATTGAAAGGAACAGAAATATTCACTTGTCAAGTTTTTATGCGTGCAAAATGCTTTTCAGAGCGAGAGAAGCACTTTTTGACCAACAATGTGACTCTGACCTTACAATGTTGATATTGCTCAAAACGAATGGAATTCACTCCCAAATGGTGGTTTATGCTTAAATAACCCTTTTGTATCATAATAACACGTTTGAATTGAAAGGAACAGAAATATTCACTTGTCAAGTTTTTATGCGTGCAAAATGCTTTTCAGAGCGAGAGAAGCACTTTTTGACCAACAATGTGACTCTGACCTTTCAATTTTGATATTGCTCAAAACTAATGGAATTCACTCCCAAATGGTGGTTTATGCTTAAATAACCCTTTTGTAAGCATAATAACACGTTTCCATTGAAAGAAACAGAAATATTCACATGTCAAGTTTTTATGCGTGCAAAATGCTTTTCAGAGCGAGAGAAGCACTTTTTGACCAACAATGTGATTTTTACCTTACAATGTTGATATTGCTCAAAACTAATGGAATTCACTCCCAAATGGTGGTTTATGCTTAAATAACCCTTTTGTAAGCATAATAACACGTTTCCATTGAAAGAAACAGAAATATTCACATGTCAAGTTTTTATGCGTGCAAAATGCTTTTCAGAGCGAGAGAAGCACTTTTTGACCAACAATGTGATTTTTACCTTACAATGTTGATATTGCTCAAAACGAATGGAATTCACTCCCAAATGGTGGTTTATGCTTAAATAACCCTTTTGTATCATAATAACACGTTTGAATTGAAAGGAACAGAAATATTCACTTGTCAAGTTTTTATGCGTGCAAAATGCTTTTCAGAGCGAGAGAAGCACTTTTTGACCAACAATGTGATTCTGACCTTACAATGTTGATATTGCTCAAAACGAATGGAATTCACTCCCAAATGGTGGTTTATGCTTAAATAACCCTTTTGTATCATAATAACACGTTTGAATTGAAAGGAACAGAAATATTCACTTGTCAAGTTTTTATGCGTGCAAAATGCTTTTCAGAGCGAGAGAAGCACTTTTTGACCAACAATGTGATTCTGACCTTACAATGTTGATATTGCTCAAAACGAATGGAATTCACTCCCAAATGGTGGTTTATGCTTAAATAACCCTTTTGTATCATAATAACACGTTTGAATTGAAAGGAACAGAAATATTCACTTGTCAAGTTTTTATGCGTGCAAAATGCTTTTCAGAGCGAGAGAAGCACTTTTTGACCAACAATGTGATTCTGACCTTACAATGTTGATATTGCTCAAAACGAATGGAATTCACTCCCAAATGGTGGTTTATGCTTAAATAACCCTTTTGTATCATAATAACACGTTTGAATTGAAAGGAACAGAAATATTCACTTGTCAAGTTTTTATGCGTGCAAAATGCTTTTCAGAGCGAGAGAAGCACTTTTTGACCAACAATGTGATTTTTACCTTTCAATTTTGATATTGCTCAAAACTAATGGAATTCACTCCCAAATGGTGGTTTATGCTTAAATAACCCTTTTGTAAGCATAATAACACGTTTCCATTGAAAGAAACAGAAATATTCACATGTCAAGTTTTTATGTGTGCAAAATGCTTTTCAGAGCGAGAGAAGCACTTTTTGACCAACAATGTGATTTTTACCTTTCAATTTTGATATTGCTCAAAACTAATGGAATTCACTCCCAAATGGTGGTTTATGCTTAAATAACCCTTTTGTAAGCATAATAACACGTTTCCATTGAAAGAAACAGAAATATTCACATGTCAAGTTTTTATGCGTGCAAAATGCTTTTCAGAGCAAGAGAAGCACTTTTTGACCAACAATGTGACTCTGACCTTTCAATTTTGATATTGCTCAAAACTAATGGAATTCACTCCCAAATGGTGGTTTATGCTTAAATAACCCTTTTGTAAGCATAATAACACGTTTCCATTGAAAGTAACAGAAATATTCACATGTCAAGTTTTTATGTGTGCAAAATGCTTTTCAGAGCGAGAGAAGCACTTTTTGACCAACAATGTGATTCTGACCTTTCAATTTTGATATTGCTCAAAACGAATGGAATTCACTCCCAAATGGTGGTTTATGCTTAAATAACCCTTTTGTAAGCATAATAACACGTTTCCATTGAAAGAAACAGAAATATTCACATGTCAAGTTTTTATGCGTGCAAAATGCTTTTCAGAGCGAGAGAAGCACTTTTTGACCAACAATGTGATTCTGACCTTACAATGTTGATATTGCTCAAAACGAATGGAATTCACTCCCAAATGGTGGTTTATGCTTAAATAACCCTTTTGTATCATAATAACACGTTTGAATTGAAAGGAACAGAAATATTCACTTGTCAAGTTTTTTCGGCGTGCAAAATAATTTTTCAGAGCGAGAGAAGCACTTTTTGACCAACAATGTGATTCTGACCTTTCAATTTTGATATTGCTCAAAACTAATGGAATTCACTCCCAAATGGTGGTTTATGCTTAAATAACCCTTTTGTATCATAATAACACGTTTGAATTGAAAGGAACAGAAATATTCACTTGTCAAGTTTTTATGCGTGCAAAATGCTTTTCAGAGCGAGAGAAGCACTTTTTGACCAACAATGTGACTCTGACCTTTCAATTTTGATATTGCTCAAAACTAATGGAATTCACTCCCAAATGGTGGTTTATGCTTAAATAACCCTTTTGTAAGCATAATAACACGTTTCCATTGAAAGAAACAGAAATATTCACATGTCAAGTTTTTATGCGTGCAAAATGCTTTTCAGAGCGAGAGAAGCACTTTTTGACCAACAATGTGATTCTGACCTTACAATGTTGATATTGCTCAAAACGAATGGAATTCACTCCCAAATGGTGGTTTATGCTTAAATAACCCTTTTGTATCATAATAACACGTTTCCATTGAAAGAAACAGAAATATTCACATGTCAAGTTTTTATGCGTGCAAAATGCTTTTCAGAGCGAGAGAAGCACTTTTTGACCAAAAATGTGATTTTTACCTTACAATGTTGATATTGCTCAAAACGAATGGAATTCACTCCCAAATGGTGGTTTATGCTTAAATAACCCTTTTGTATCATAATAACACGTTTGAATTGAAAGGAACAGAAATATTCACTTGTCAAGTTTTTATGCGTGCAAAATGCTTTTCAGAGCGAGAGAAGCACTTTTTGACCAACAATGTGATTCTGACCTTACAATGTTGATATTGCTCAAAACGAATGGAATTCACTCCCAAATGGTGGTTTATGCTTAAATAACCCTTTTGTATCATAATAACACGTTTGAATTGAAAGGAACAGAAATATTCACGTTTCTAGTTTTTATGTGTGCAAAATGCTTTTCAGAGCGAGAGAAGCACTTTTTGACCAACAATGTGATTCTGACCTTACAATGTTGATATTGCTCAAAACTAATGGAATTCACTCCCAAATGGTGGTTTATGCTTAAATAACCCTTTTGTATCATAATAACACGTTTGAATTGAAAGGAACAGAAATATTCACTTGTCAAGTTTTTATGCGTGCAAAATGCTTTTCAGAGCGAGAGAAGCACTTTTTGACCAACAATGTGACTCTGACCTTTCAATTTTGATATTGCTCAAAACTAATGGAATTCACTCCCAAATGGTGGTTTATGCTTAAATAACCCTTTTGTAAGCATAATAACACGTTTCCATTGAAAGAAACAGAAATATTCACATGTCAAGTTTTTATGCGTGCAAAATGCTTTTCAGAGCGAGAGAAGCACTTTTTGACCAACAATGTGACTCTGACCTTTCAATTTTGATATTGCTCAAAACTAATGGAATTCACTCCCAAATGGTGGTTTATGCTTAAATAACCCTTTTGTAAGCATAATAACACGTTTCCATTGAAAGTAACAGAAATATTCACATGTCAAGTTTTTATGTGTGCAAAATGCTTTTCAGAGCGAGAGAAGCACTTTTTGACCAACAATGTGATTCTGACCTTTCAATTTTGATATTGCTCAAAACTAATGGAATTCACTCCCAAATGGTGGTTTATGCTTAAATAACCCTTTTGTAAGCATAATAACACGTTTCCATTGAAAGAAACAGAAATATTCACATGTCAAGTTTTTATGCGTGCAAAATGCTTTTCAGAGCGAGAGAAGCACTTTTTGACCAACAATGTGATTTTTACCTTACAATGTTGATATTGCTCAAAACTAATGGAATTCACTCCCAAATGGTGGTTTATGCTTAAATAACCCTTTTGTATCATAATGACACGTTTGAATTGAAAGGAACAGAAATATTCACTTGTCAAGTTTTTATGCGTGCAAAATGCTTTTCAGAGCGAGAGAAGCACTTTTTGACCAACAATGTGATTCTGACCTTACAATGTTGATATTGCTCAAAACAAATGGAATTCACTCCCAAATGGTGGTTTATGCTTAAATAACCCTTTTGTATCATAATAACACGTTTGAATTGAAAGGAACAGAAATATTCACTTGTCAAGTTTTTATGCGTGCAAATTGCTTTTCAGAGCGAGAGAAGCACTTTTTGACCAACAATGTGATTCTGACCTTACAATGTTGATATTGCTCAAAACGAATGGAATTCACTCCCAAATGGTGGTTTATGCTTAAATAACCCTTTTGTATCATAATAACACGTTTGAATTGAAAGGAACAGAAATATTCACTTGTCAAGTTTTTATGCGTGCAAAATGCTTTTCAGAGCGAGAGAAGCACTTTTTGACCAACAATGTGACTCTGACCTTACAATGTTGATATTGCTCAAAACGAATGGAATTCACTCCCAAATGGTGGTTTATGCTTAAATAACCCTTTTGTATCATAATAACACGTTTGAATTGAAAGGAACAGAAATATTCACTTGTCAAGTTTTTATGCGTGCAAAATGCTTTTCAGAGCGAGAGAAGCACTTTTTGACCAACAATGTGACTCTGACCTTTCAATTTTGATATTGCTCAAAACTAATGGAATTCACTCCCAAATGGTGGTTTATGCTTAAATAACCCTTTTGTAAGCATAATAACACGTTTCCATTGAAAGAAACAGAAATATTCACATGTCAAGTTTTTATGCGTGCAAAATGCTTTTCAGAGCGAGAGAAGCACTTTTTGACCAACAATGTGATTTTTACCTTACAATGTTGATATTGCTCAAAACTAATGGAATTCACTCCCAAATGGTGGTTTATGCTTAAATAACCCTTTTGTAAGCATAATAACACGTTTCCATTGAAAGAAACAGAAATATTCACATGTCAAGTTTTTATGCGTGCAAAATGCTTTTCAGAGCGAGAGAAGCACTTTTTGACCAACAATGTGATTTTTACCTTACAATGTTGATATTGCTCAAAACGAATGGAATTCACTCCCAAATGGTGGTTTATGCTTAAATAACCCTTTTGTATCATAATAACACGTTTGAATTGAAAGGAACAGAAATATTCACTTGTCAAGTTTTTATGCGTGCAAAATGCTTTTCAGAGCGAGAGAAGCACTTTTTGACCAACAATGTGATTCTGACCTTACAATGTTGATATTGCTCAAAACGAATGGAATTCACTCCCAAATGGTGGTTTATGCTTAAATAACCCTTTTGTATCATAATAACACGTTTGAATTGAAAGGAACAGAAATATTCACTTGTCAAGTTTTTATGCGTGCAAAATGCTTTTCAGAGCGAGAGAAGCACTTTTTGACCAACAATGTGATTCTGACCTTACAATGTTGATATTGCTCAAAACGAATGGAATTCACTCCCAAATGGTGGTTTATGCTTAAATAACCCTTTTGTATCATAATAACACGTTTGAATTGAAAGGAACAGAAATATTCACTTGTCAAGTTTTTATGCGTGCAAAATGCTTTTCAGAGCGAGAGAAGCACTTTTTGACCAACAATGTGATTCTGACCTTACAATGTTGATATTGCTCAAAACGAATGGAATTCACTCCCAAATGGTGGTTTATGCTTAAATAACCCTTTTGTATCATAATAACACGTTTGAATTGAAAGGAACAGAAATATTCACTTGTCAAGTTTTTATGCGTGCAAAATGCTTTTCAGAGCGAGAGAAGCACTTTTTGACCAACAATGTGATTTTTACCTTTCAATTTTGATATTGCTCAAAACTAATGGAATTCACTCCCAAATGGTGGTTTATGCTTAAATAACCCTTTTGTAAGCATAATAACACGTTTCCATTGAAAGAAACAGAAATATTCACATGTCAAGTTTTTATGTGTGCAAAATGCTTTTCAGAGCGAGAGAAGCACTTTTTGACCAACAATGTGATTTTTACCTTTCAATTTTGATATTGCTCAAAACTAATGGAATTCACTCCCAAATGGTGGTTTATGCTTAAATAACCCTTTTGTAAGCATAATAACACGTTTCCATTGAAAGAAACAGAAATATTCACATGTCAAGTTTTTATGCGTGCAAAATGCTTTTCAGAGCAAGAGAAGCACTTTTTGACCAACAATGTGACTCTGACCTTTCAATTTTGATATTGCTCAAAACTAATGGAATTCACTCCCAAATGGTGGTTTATGCTTAAATAACCCTTTTGTAAGCATAATAACACGTTTCCATTGAAAGTAACAGAAATATTAACATGTCAAGTTTTTATGTGTGCAAAATGCTTTTCAGAGCGAGAGAAGCACTTTTTGACCAACAATGTGATTCTGACCTTTCAATTTTGATATTGCTCAAAACGAATGGAATTCACTCCCAAATGGTGGTTTATGCTTAAATAACCCTTTTGTAAGCATAATAACACGTTTCCATTGAAAGAAACAGAAATATTCACATGTCAAGTTTTTATGCGTGCAAAATGCTTTTCAGAGCGAGAGAAGCACTTTTTGACCAACAATGTGATTCTGACCTTACAATGTTGATATTGCTCAAAACGAATGGAATTCACTCCCAAATGGTGGTTTATGCTTAAATAACCCTTTTGTATCATAATAACACGTTTGAATTGAAAGGAACAGAAATATTCACTTGTCAAGTTTTTATGCGTGCAAAATGCTTTTCAGAGCGAGAGAAGCACTTTTTGACCAACAATGTGATTCTGACCTTTCAATTTTGATATTGCTCAAAACTAATGGAATTCACTCCCAAATGGTGGTTTATGCTTAAATAACCCTTTTGTATCATAATAACACGTTTGAATTGAAAGGAACAGAAATATTCACTTGTCAAGTTTTTATGCGTGCAAAATGCTTTTCAGAGCGAGAGAAGCACTTTTTGACCAACAATGTGACTCTGACCTTTCAATTTTGATATTGCTCAAAACTAATGGAATTCACTCCCAAATGGTGGTTTATGCTTAAATAACCCTTTTGTAAGCATAATAACACGTTTGAAGTGAAAGAAACAGAAATATTCACATGTCAAGTTTTTATGCGTGCAAAATGCTTTTCAGAGCGAGAGAAGCACTTTTTGACCAACAATGTGATTTTTACCTTACAATGTTGATATTGCTCAAAACTAATGGAATTCACTCCCAAATGGTGGTTTATGCTTAAATAACCCTTTTGTATCATAATAACACGTTTGAATTGAAAGGAACAGAAATATTCACTTGTCAAGTTTTTATGCGTGCAAAATGCTTTTCAGAGCGAGAGAAGCACTTTTTGACCAACAATGTGATTTTTACCTTTCAATTTTGATATTGCTCAAAACTAATGGAATTCACTCCCAAATGGTGGTTTATGCTTAAATAACCCTTTTGTAAGCATAATAACACGTTTCCATTGAAAGAAACAGAAATATTCACATGTCAAGTTTTTATGCGTGCAAAATGCTTTTCAGAGCGAGAGAAGCACTTTTTGACCAACAATGTGACTCTGACCTTTCAATTTTGATATTGCTCAAAACTAATGGAATTCACTCCCAAATGGTGGTTTATGCTTAAATAACCCTTTTGTAAGCATAATAACACGTTTCCATTGAAAGTAACAGAAATATTCACATGTCAAGTTTTTATGTGTGCAAAATGCTTTTCAGAGCGAGAGAAGCACTTTTTGACCAACAATGTGATTCTGACCTTTCAATTTTGATATTGCTCAAAACTAATGGAATTCACTCCCAAATGGTGGTTTATGCTTAAATAACCCTTTTGTAAGCATAATAACACGTTTCCATTGAAAGAAACAGAAATATTCACATGTCAAGTTTTTATGCGTGCAAAATGCTTTTCAGAGCGAGAGAAGCACTTTTTGACCAACAATGTGATTTTTACCTTACAATGTTGATATTGCTCAAAACTAATGGAATTCACTCCCAAATGGTGGTTTATGCTTAAATAACCCTTTTGTATCATAATAACACGTTTGAATTGAAAGGAACAGAAATATTCACTTGTCAAGTTTTTATGCGTGCAAAATGCTTTTCAGAGCGAGAGAAGCACTTTTTGACCAACAATGTGATTCTGACCTTACAATGTTGATATTGCTCAAAACGAATGGAATTCACTCCCAAATGGTGGTTTATGCTTAAATAACCCTTTTGTATCATAATAACACGTTTGAATTGAAAGGAACAGAAATATTCACATGTCAAGTTTTTATGTGTGCAAAATGCTTTTCAGAGCGAGAGAAGCACTTTTTGACCAACAATGTGATTTTTACCTTTCAATTTTGATATTGCTCAAAACTAATGGAATTCACTCCCAAATGGTGGTTTATGCTTAAATAACCCTTTTGTAAGCATAATAACACGTTTCCATTGAAAGAAACAGAAATATTCACATGTCAAGTTTTTATGCGTGCAAAATGCTTTTCAGAGCAAGAGAAGCACTTTTTGACCAACAATGTGACTCTGACCTTTCAATTTTGATATTGCTCAAAACTAATGGAATTCACTCCCAAATGGTGGTTTATGCTTAAATAACCCTTTTGTAAGCATAATAACACGTTTCCATTGAAAGTAACAGAAATATTCACATGTCAAGTTTTTATGTGTGCAAAATGCTTTTCAGAGCGAGAGAAGCACTTTTTGACCAACAATGTGATTCTGACCTTTCAATTTTGATATTGCTCAAAACGAATGGAATTCACTCCCAAATGGTGGTTTATGCTTAAATAACCCTTTTGTATCATAATAACACGTTTGAATTGAAAGGAACAGAAATATTCACATGTCAAGTTTTTATGTGTGCAAAATGCTTTTCAGAGCGAGAGAAGCACTTTTTGACCAACAATGTGATTTTTACCTTTCAATTTTGATATTGCTCAAAACTAATGGAATTCACTCCCAAATGGTGGTTTATGCTTAAATAACCCTTTTGTAAGCATAATAACACGTTTCCATTGAAAGAAACAGAAATATTCACATGTCAAGTTTTTATGCGTGCAAAATGCTTTTCAGAGCAAGAGAAGCACTTTTTGACCAACAATGTGACTCTGACCTTTCAATTTTGATATTGCTCAAAACTAATGGAATTCACTCCCAAATGGTGGTTTATGCTTAAATAACCCTTTTGTAAGCATAATAACACGTTTCCATTGAAAGTAACAGAAATATTCACATGTCAAGTTTTTATGTGTGCAAAATGCTTTTCAGAGCGAGAGAAGCACTTTTTGACCAACAATGTGATTCTGACCTTTCAATTTTGATATTGCTCAAAACGAATGGAATTCACGCCCAAATGGTGGTTTATGCTTAAATAACCCTTTTGTAAGCATAATAACACGTTTCCATTGAAAGAAACAGAAATATTCACATGTCAAGTTTTTATGCGTGCAAAATGCTTTTCAGAGCGAGAGAAGCACTTTTTGACCAACAATGTGATTCTGACCTTACAATGTTGATATTGCTCAAAACGAATGGAATTCACTCCCAAATGGTGGTTTATGCTTAAATAACCCTTTTGTATCATAATAACACGTTTGAATTGAAAGGAACAGAAATATTCACTTGTCAAGTTTTTATGCGTGCAAAATGCTTTTCAGAGCGAGAGAAGCACTTTTTGACCAACAATGTGATTCTGACCTTTCAATTTTGATATTGCTCAAAACTAATGGAATTCACTCCCAAATGGTGGTTTATGCTTAAATAACCCTTTTGTATCATAATAACACGTTTGAATTGAAAGGAACAGAAATATTCACTTGTCAAGTTTTTATGCGTGCAAAATGCTTTTCAGAGCGAGAGAAGCACTTTTTGACCAACAATGTGACTCTGACCTTTCAATTTTGATATTGCTCAAAACTAATGGAATTCACTCCCAAATGGTGGTTTATGCTTAAATAACCCTTTTGTAAGCATAATAACACGTTTGAAGTGAAAGAAACAGAAATATTCACATGTCAAGTTTTTATGCGTGCAAAATGCTTTTCAGAGCGAGAGAAGCACTTTTTGACCAACAATGTGATTTTTACCTTACAATGTTGATATTGCTCAAAACTAATGGAATTCACGCCCAAATGGTGGTTTATGCTTAAATAACCCTTTTGTATCATAATAACACGTTTGAATTGAAAGGAACAGAAATATTCACTTGTCAAGTTTTTATGCGTGCAAAATGCTTTTCAGAGCGAGAGAAGCACTTTTTGACCAACAATGTGACTCTGACCTTTCAATTTTGATATTGCTCAAAACTAATGGAATTCACTCCCAAATGGTGGTTTATGCTTAAATAACCCTTTTGTAAGCATAATAACACGTTTCCATTGAAAGTAACAGAAATATTCACATGTCAAGTTTTTATGTGTGCAAAATGCTTTTCAGAGCGAGAGAAGCACTTTTTGACCAACAATGTGATTCTGACCTTTCAATTTTGATATTGCTCAAAACGAATGGAATTCACGCCCAAATGGTGGTTTATGCTTAAATAACCCTTTTGTAAGCATAATAACACGTTTCCATTGAAAGAAACAGAAATATTCACATGTCAAGTTTTTATGCGTGCAAAATGCTTTTCAGAGCGAGAGAAGCACTTTTTGACCAACAATGTGATTCTGACCTTACAATGTTGATATTGCTCAAAACGAATGGAATTCACTCCCAAATGGTGGTTTATGCTTAAATAACCCTTTTGTATCATAATAACACGTTTGAATTGAAAGGAACAGAAATATTCACTTGTCAAGTTTTTATGCGTGCAAAATGCTTTTCAGAGCGAGAGAAGCACTTTTTGACCAACAATGTGATTCTGACCTTTCAATTTTGATATTGCTCAAAACGAATGGAATTCACTCCCAAATGGTGGTTTATGCTTAAATAACCCTTTTGTATCATAATAACACGTTTGAATTGAAAGGAACAGAAATATTCACTTGTCAAGTTTTTATGCGTGCAAAATGCTTTTCAGAGCGAGAGAAGCACTTTTTGACCAACAATGTGATTTTTACCTTACAATGTTGATATTGCTCAAAACTAATGGAATTCACTCCCAAATGGTGGTTTATGCTTAAATAACCCTTTTGTAAGCATAATAACACGTTTGAAGTGAAAGAAACAGAAATATTCACATGTCAAGTTTTTATGCGTGCAAAATGCTTTTCAGAGCGAGAGAAGCACTTTTTGACCAACAATGTGATTTTTACCTTACAATGTTGATATTGCTCAAAACTAATGGAATTCACTCCCAAATGGTGGTTTATGCTTAAATAACCCTTTTGTATCATAATAACACGTTTGAATTGAAAGGAACAGAAATATTCACTTGTCAAGTTTTTATGCGTGCAAAATGCTTTTCAGAGCGAGAGAAGCACTTTTTGACCAACAATGTGATTTTTACCTTTCAATTTTGATATTGCTCAAAACTAATGGAATTCACTCCCAAATGGTGGTTTATGCTTAAATAACCCTTTTGTAAGCATAATAACACGTTTCCATTGAAAGAAACAGAAATATTCACATGTCAAGTTTTTATGCGTGCAAAATGCTTTTCAGAGCGAGAGAAGCACTTTTTGACCAACAATGTGACTCTGACCTTTCAATTTTGATATTGCTCAAAACTAATGGAATTCACTCCCAAATGGTGGTTTATGCTTAAATAACCCTTTTGTAAGCATAATAACACGTTTGAAGTGAAAGAAACAGAAATATTCACATGTCAAGTTTTTATGCGTGCAAAATGCTTTTCAGAGCAAGAGAAGCACTTTTTGACCAACAATGTGACTCTGACCTTTCAATTTTGATATTGCTCAAAACTAATGGAATTCACTCCCAAATGGTGGTTTATGCTTAAATAACCCTTTTGTAAGCATAATAACACGTTTCCATTGAAAGTAACAGAAATATTCACATGTCAAGTTTTTATGTGTGCAAAATGCTTTTCAGAGCGAGAGAAGCACTTTTTGACCAACAATGTGATTCTGACCTTTCAATTTTGATATTGCTCAAAACGAATGGAATTCACGCCCAAATGGTGGTTTATGCTTAAATAACCCTTTTGTAAGCATAATAACACGTTTCCATTGAAAGAAACAGAAATATTCACATGTCAAGTTTTTATGCGTGCAAAATGCTTTTCAGAGCGAGAGAAGCACTTTTTGACCAACAATGTGATTCTGACCTTACAATGTTGATATTGCTCAAAACGAATGGAATTCACTCCCAAATGGTGGTTTATGCTTAAATAACCCTTTTGTTTCATAATAACACGTTTGAATTGAAAGGAACAGAAATATTCACTTGTCAAGTTTTTATGCGTGCAAAATGCTTTTCAGAGCGAGAGAAGCACTTTTTGACCAACAATGTGATTCTGACCTTTCAATTTTGATATTGCTCAAAACTAATGGAATTCACTCCCAAATGGTGGTTTATGCTTAAATAACCCTTTTGTATCATAATAACACGTTTGAATTGAAAGGAACAGAAATATTCACTTGTCAAGTTTTTATGCGTGCAAAATGCTTTTCAGAGCGAGAGAAGCACTTTTTGACCAACAATGTGACTCTGACCTTTCAATTTTGATATTGCTCAAAACTAATGGAATTCACTCCCAAATGGTGGTTTATGCTTAAATAACCCTTTTGTAAGCATAATAACACGTTTGAAGT